>NW_013953262.1:67784-69660 GCF_001266775.1 Austrofundulus limnaeus
ATACAAAACTTTAAATTCAGTTTCAGTTTAGTGAAATTTATTTTCAAATAAATGCATTTAATTTCAAATTCTGCACATTCAGATTCAGTCTGATAAAGTCAAACTCAGTTCCTGCTGGAACAACATTGATCCCAGGAGGCTGACAGATGTTCTGTGAGAAGCTGCTTTCACTCAGACAAACAACGTGTCAAAAACTGAATTCCTCAGAAATTCGATCGTGAAATGTTTCTAACAATCTGAGATCCGGTCTGATCCAGTCCCAGCTGGTCCGGGTTCTCGGCCTGATGAGAGGTGACAGATCCTGCTGAGTGTGAAAACGGACCTTCATGACCAGAGTCCCTCGGATCACGTGGTCTATGGTTCCGTAGTCGAAGTCCTCGGTGGGCTCGTAGTGGAAGACCTCCTTGTCTGGACTGATGGCCTTCAGGAGCTTCAGGATGTTGTTGGAGTACAGGGTACTGGCCTGGGTGGCCATCCGGCTCGGGAGGTCCGTGTAGCCCACGTGGGTCACGCCCTGACCAGAAACACATGGTTAGGACCACCTCCCTGCAGGTGAAAAGACCTCGTTAACCAATCAGGAGCTCACCTTGTGGACGTGCAGCTCTCCAGGTCTGGTGGTCTCGATGTTCCCCCCGGCCTCAGCAGCCAGGTCCACCACCACAGAACCATCCTTCATGGACTCAACAAACTCCTTCTTGATCAGAACWGGAGCTCGTCTCCCTGCAGGACGGAGASAGACAGGTCCAAATAAGACCCRGAACCTGAACTGAGCTTTCTGACCAGAACTGGACTCTGAAACCATGAAGGCTGCGAGGACCCGAGGGTCCAGCTCCAGATCCAGCCTTTAGTACATGATCTCTGTTCAAACATCTGGTTCTGGTTCTGGACCTGGGATCAGAGCGGTGCTGATGATGATGTCCACCTCTCTGCACTGCCGGGAGAAAAGGTCCATCTCTGCCTCGATGAACTCTTTGGACATCTCTTTGGCGTAACCTCCRACCCCCTCACCGGACTCTTTGATGTCCACCTCCAGAGGCTCCGCCCCAAACGACTTGAACTGCTCCAGAGCCGCAGGTCTGAGTGGGGAACACAAGGTCCGGTCTCCATCAGGACCACCAGAATCAAAGAGTTTCTGCTTCATGTCCTACCTGGTGTCAAATCCTCTCACGATGGCCCCCATGGACTTAGCTGCTCCCGCTGCTGCTAGACCCGCCACCCCGCCGCCAATGACCAGGACCTGAGGACAGAACCAACATGGTCCAGAGGACAGAACCAGCACATAGTCCAGAGGACAGAACCAACATGGTCCAGAGGACAGAACCAACATGGTCCAGAGGACAGAACCAACATGGTCCAGAGGACAGACCCACATGGTCCAGAGGACAGAACCAACACCTAGTCCAGAGGACAGAACCAACATGGTCCAGAGGATAGAACCAACATGGTCNGGAACCTTTCCTGCAGCTGTGATCTGACCTGTGAAGAAGCGACCGAAGTGATTGGCAGCCAGAACCACAGCTTTGTATCTGCAAAACAAAACCCAGCAGTCATTTCTGACCCCATCAGGTTCAGGTTCTGGTCCTGGTCCTGGTTACCCTGCGATGTTGGCCATGGAACTGAGAGCATCATAGCCCTGAGCGATGGTGACTCTGGGGACCTGGTCCATGGCCAGAACCGTGCTCTGCCTCTCTGACAGCCTCTTCATCAGGTCTGGGTTCTGTGCCGGATACACGAAGCTGACCAATGTGGACCGGGGCTTCAGGAGGTCTGCTTCGCTCAGACTGGGAGCTCGAACCTGAACCCAAACAGGAAGTAGTTCTTTAAAAACTCTCAAAACCTTCATTTGAATGAGACCAGAGGAGTGACCAACCTTCAG
>NW_013953262.1:70408-71312 GCF_001266775.1 Austrofundulus limnaeus
GTCCAGAGGACAGAACCAACATGGTCCAGAGGACAGACCCACATGGTCCAGAGGACAGAACCAACACATAGTTCAGAGTACAGAACCAACACATAGTCCAGAGGACAGAACATCATTTTAAAACCAAACGTCAGCAGATGGAGGTCTCTGGTCCAGTCTGGTCTGGGTCAGTCTGGTCCAGGTCCAGTTCTTACCTTGGCAGGTGGAACCTTTCCTGCAGCTGTGATCTGACCTGTGAAGAAGCGACCGAAGTGATTGGCAGCCAGAACCACAGCTTTGTATCTGCAAAACAAAACCCAGCAGTCATTTCTGACCCCATCAGGTTCAGGTTCTGGTCCTGGTCCTGGTTACCCTGCGATGTTGGCCATGGAACTGAGAGCATCATAGCCCTGAGCGATGGTGACTCTGGGGACCTGGTCCATGGCCAGAACCGTGCTCTGCCTCTCTGACAGCCTCTTCATCAGGTCYGGGTTCTGTGCCGGATACACGAAGCTGACCAATGTGGACCGGGGCTTCAGGAGGTCTGCTTCGCTCAGACTGGGAGCTCGAACCTGAACCCAAACAGGAAGTAGTTCTTTAAAAACTCTCAAAACCTTCATTTGAATGAGACCAGAGGMGTGACCAACCTTCAGGACCAGGTCCGACCCCAGGGCCCCCCTCACGTCAGTAATCGTTGCTCCTGCGTCTCGGTACTGCTGATCCGAGAACTTGGACTCGTCTCCGGCTCCGCTCTCCACCTGGACCCTGAAGCCCTGTTTGACCAGAGCCTGGACCCCCGCAGGAGACAGGGCCACACGCCGCTCATTCTGAAGGGTCTCCTTAGGAACGCCGACCACCAGGTCTTTGTATGGCACACCTGAACACACACACACACACACACACACACACACACACACACACACAC
>NW_013953262.1:72427-77120 GCF_001266775.1 Austrofundulus limnaeus
TCCTGCAGGTCTGTCCTCCTGCAGGTCTGTCCTCCTGCAGGTCTGTCCTCCTGCAGGTCGGTCCTCCTGCAGGTCGGTCCTCCTGCAGGTCATACTCGGGACACGTCTGAATCTAAAAACATCAAACCAAACATCTGTGCAGGTCTCCACTCCTCTGGACCAAAACAAAAAACCGTCAGGCCCTAAATCCTCAACTCAAGGTGGACCAGAGAGCCTCAGGAGGACTCGGGACTCCTACCTCTGGAGGCCGTTTGGTCCCATAAGACTGGGAAAGTCCTGAAGGTCCTCCTGCTGAGGGTTTTCTGCCGGAGCGTCCTCTGGGACAGAGCCAGGCAGGAGCTGGAGACGCAGCGCAGGAGGGTGGACATGGTGGTCCTGAGACTGGGTCTGCTTCTTCACTGTGAACACAGAGACGTTAGCAGGCTTCTGTCAGACAACAAGGACGACTCTGACCCTGAGCCCCCCCTCAGAGCCCCCCAGCGCTGTGAGGCCTGCAGTGACGCTGCAGCTCACTCACAGGCTGGATTACACCCTGCAGGACTCAGATCTGGACCGCTGATGACAGAGGAGACGGGCTGAGCCAAGCCTGACCCACTGAGGGGGGGTCAGAGGTCAACCACTGCTTCCTACACAGCTGAGAAAATATGAAAATGTTTCATAAAAACACAAACATGAAAACTGACACTCAGGTTTTTATTATTTACTCAGATGATCTAAACTTTAAAATAAAACAAACCTTCTGATTGGTTCAGAGTAGCTGCAGGACCACCTGCTGCTCCATTCAGGTATAAATAGAAAGTCACGTGACCTCCCCTAACCTACCTGAGGCTGATTACCAACTGTTTAAACCGCTGCTGTTCTCGCGATAATTCATTTTGTTTCACGTTTCTATATAAATATATTTTATCTTTAAAGAAAGTTTTTAAAAAACCCATAACAGAATGAGACAACTGAGTGAAGGTTCTGCTTCTGTCCAGCAGGTGGAGCCAGGTGAAGACAGAATGTTGGACAACCAGAACCCTTCCCTGGGACYAACCGTGTCTTTTTACACCTCCAACATTTATTATTGTTAATAAACTGAAAAACTGCTCAGGATTTAGGATATTTTAGTTGTGATAATAAAACAGCATTTTGGGGTTTCTACATTTAATTTACATAAACGTTCGCTTGAAACTAATTATAAATAACTTTTTATTATATTAAATTCATAACTAACCGAACAATAAGGCTTCTCATATTCTTACATTAATTTAAAATAAATCATAAAAYACAAATGAAATGACTGAGTAAGTATTTCGGAGAGGCGGAACAGGAAAAGCTTTTTGTCGGCCATCTTGTTTCAGCGGCACCGCGTGGTTTTTATAAACAGTTGTTTATCTCTGAAAATATGAATAAATGTTAAAAATAATCATCTGCTGTGAACTTTAAACACATCGATTCATCGCAGCTTTTATTGGTTTAGTTTAAGTTTAATGTTAAAACTTAACACGCGGTTAATTAACTTTTTATTGTAAACAGTCCGTTAGCTTGTTAGCATGTAGCTAAAGCTCCAAAGTTCTGGTYGTGTTTTGTTTTGGATCCTGCTGTCGCTGGTTCCGGTGGGTCCTGATGAGACTCGTGTCTGTGGATCCTTCGGACCGGGGTTCTCAGAGATGCAGGCTGGGTCCGGGTCTGATGGCCGCGCTGGGTCTGAGACTGGGCTCCCCGGTTCTGGTCTCTGTCCCCGGGGGGAGCTGCCTCTGCACCGCCTGGCCCCGTTCGGACCTGACGGAGGACTTCCTGCAGATGGACCTGAAGTGTTTCAGCCCTGGTCTGATCTCTCAGGTCCCCTCACAGCTSATCCTGGACCCGAGTCAGCTGAGACCCGTACCCTGCCCCAAACTGAAGTCTGTCACAGTAACCGTGGTGGTCCAGAGTCCGGATTTCAGGAGAACTTCAGGTGGGCTTGTCCATGAGCTGGTGAAGGACCTGCTGCAGGGTCTTTCTGTCCACCAGGACTTCGTGGTAGACCTGGAGGACCATGGTACACCTGTTAGATATGTTGTCGTGGACCACATCAGTCCGGACTCTGGTGGTTCTGGTTCAATCACTTCAAACACTGCTGTGGAGGTCTCTGGGGTCCAGACAGTCCAGCATTATAAGAGTCAGCTCCAGGACCAGCAGACCCCCCCACTGGGAGGACTGGAGGAGGTCAGCTGGTTCATCCTCACCTTTATAAATACATACTGGTTTTTAGCTAACGTTAGCATGTGGCTACTTTTAGTTAGCATTTTGGATCTTTTGGCTATCATTTGGCTACTTTGTTAGCATTTTGCTACATTTAGCTTTCAGCTAGCCTGTTGCTATGTTTTGTGTTTGTCATAATTTTAGATTTAGCTCAGTGTTAGCAGCTTTCAGCTGTTTGCAGCTTTTAGCTCGTGTTTCTGACCTCAGTTTGAACTTGTTTCAGTCTGTTGGACAGGAAGGTGGTTTCTCTGGTTGACCTGAGTGTCTCCAACTGTCTGWCCCCTGCAGGTGACCTCGTCCCTCAGAGAGACGCTGCAGCTGCCTCTGCTCTACCCCCACACCCTGAGGTCTCTGGGGGTCTCCTGTCCCAGAGGGGTGCTCCTGATCGGGCCTCCGGGAGTCGGGAAGACCCTGTTGGTCCATAAGGTGGTCCAGGAGGTGGGAGCCAGCCTGCTGGTGGTCCGAGGACCAGAGGTACCAAAGATCTGATCCCTGATTGGTTTGACTCAGAGACCACTTTAAGGTCCTGATGTTCTCCAGGAGAACTTTAAGGTCCTGATGTTCTCCAGGAGAACTTTAAGGTCTTGATGTTCTCCAGGAGAACTTTAAGGTCTTGATGTTCTCCAGGANGGAGAACTTTAAGGTCCTAATGTTCTCCAGGAGAACTTTAAGGTTCTGGTGTTCTTCAGGAGAACTTTAAGGTCCTGTTGTTCTCCAGGAGAACTTTAAGGTTCTGGTGTTCTTCAGGAGAACTTTAAGGTCCTGATGTTCTCCAGGAGAACTTTAAGGTTCTGGTGTTCCTCAGGTGGTGGGGTCTCGGCCCGGTGAGAGCGAGGAGGCTCTGCGGCTCGTGTTTGAGCGCGCTCAGTCGGCAGCAGAAGAAGGTCCCTGCGTTCTCTTCCTGGACGAGCTGGACTCTCTGTTCCCGAGGAGAACTGGGTCGTCGGCACCGGAGAACCGACTGGTGGCTCAGCTGCTGACGCTGATGGACGGGATGGACCGGTCCGATGGGTTCCTGGTCGTCGGAGCCACTAACAGAGCGGACAGCTTGGACCCGGCTCTGCGCAGACCTGGAAGGTTTGACCAAGAGGTCCGCTGGGTTCTTCTGTTTACATCTGAACGTTCTTATTAAAGTTCTGAGGGTCGGTCCGTCCTGCAGGTGATCATCGGAGCTCCCACTCTGCWGCAGAGGATGTCCATCCTGTCGGTTCTGTGTCAGAAGATGCCGGTGTGTCCGGGTCTGGACCTGGCAGAACTCTCTCAGATCACAGCGGGGTACGTGGGGGCGGATCTGAGCGCTCTGTGCAGGGAAGCTGCCATGAAGGCTCTGAGGGACTCTGTGAAGGTGAGTCAGCAAAACCCTGAGAGGTCTACAGGTTTGTCCTGCTGCGTCCCACCAGAGGACTCTGCAGGTCTGACTCTGCTGGTCTGACTCTGCTGGTCTGACTCTGCTGGTCTGACTCTGCAGGGCTCAGGAGACCAGCAGGTGGGTCTGAAGCACTTCCTGGAGGCTGTGAAGTTGGTGGGTCCGTCCTGCCTGAGGAGCAGTCTGGGCAGGACTGAGGTGGTCCCGCTGCGCTGGGACCAGATCGGAGGTCTGGAGGAAGTCAAAGTCAAACTGAGACAGGTGGAGACTTGCTGTTGTTGTTGTTGTTGTTGTTGTCTGACTTCCTGTGTGCTGTGATCAGATCCTAATGTTGGTTGGTTTCTTTGTTTGTTTGTTGTTTTTTGTTGGTTTGTTTGTTTCTTTATTTGTTGATTTGTTTGTTGGTTGATTTGTTAGTTTGTTAATTTGTTGGTTTGTTTGTTTGTTTGTTGATTTGTTTGTTTGTTTATTGATTTGTTGGTTTGTTTGTTGATTTGTTGATTTGTTTGTTGATTTGTTCATTTGTTGGTTTGTTGGTTTGTTTGTTGATTTGTTCATTTGTTGGTTTGTTTGTTTGTTGGTTTGTTTGTTTGTTGGTTTGTTTGTTTGTTGATTTGTTGGTTTGTTTGTTTGATTTGTTGGTTTGTTTGTTTGTTAATTTGTTGGTTTGTTTGTTTGTTGATTTGTTGGTTTGTTTGTTTGATTTGTTGGTTTGTTTGTTTGTTAATTTGTTGGTTTGTTTGTTTGTTGATTTGTTGGTTTGTTTGTTTGATTTGTTGGTTTGTTTGTTTGTTAATTTGTTGGTTTGTTTGTTTGTTGATTTGTTGGTTTGTTTGTTTGATTTGTTGGTTTGTTTGTTTGTTAATTTGTTGGTTTGTTTGTTTGTTGATTTGTTGGTTTGTTTGTTTGATGATTTGTTGGTTTGTTTGTTTGATGATTTGTTGGTTTGTTTGTTGGTTTGTTTGTTTGATGATTTGTTGGTTTGTTTGTTTGTTAATTTGTTGGTTTGTTTGTTTGTTGATTTGTTGGTTTGTTTGTTTGTTGATTTGTTGGTTTGTTTGTTTGTTGATTTGTTGGTTTGTTTGTTAATTTGTTGGTTTG
>NW_013953262.1:78120-79610 GCF_001266775.1 Austrofundulus limnaeus
GATTTGTCTGTTTGTTGATTTGTTTGTTTGTTTGTTGATTTGTCTGTTTGTTGATTTGTTTGTTTGTTTGTTGATTCGTTTGTTTGTTGATTTGTTTGTTTGCTGATTTGTTTGTTTGCTGATTTGTCTGTTTGTTGTCACAGAGCATCGAGTGGCCTCTCAGGCACCCCGAGGCGTTGGTGCGTCTGGGCCTGAGCCGGCCTCGTGGCGTCCTGCTGTACGGACCCCCGGGCTGCGCTAAGACCAGTCTGGTCCGAGCTGCTGCTGCGACGTCGTGCTGCAGCTTCCTGTCCGTCAGCGGCRCCGAGCTCTACTCGCCGTACGTCGGAGACTCGGAGAAAGCTTTGTCTCAGGTACTTCCTGTGTTCTTCCTCTGTACTTCCTGTTGGTTTCACCTGTAAACACCTGAGGTTTCCTGCCGCAGCTGTTCCTGCAGGCCCGGGCCTGCGCTCCCTGCATCCTGTTCCTGGACGAGGTCGACTCTCTGATTGGCTCGCGGTCCGAGGGGCAGAACTCTGCAGGTGTTCAGACCCGCCTGCTGTCGGTGCTGCTCAACGAGATGGACGGGATCGGCCTGAGGAGCCTGGAGAGGAGAGGAACAGAGAAGATCCTGCAGGCGGAGGGAGGGGCGGAGCCTGACAGGCAGGAGGAGGTGGGACCTGACCTGAGCTGACCTGTGAGTGGACCAGCTGCTTCTAACTGTGCTTGTTTCCCTGCAGTCGGACCTTCAGGAGGTCTGCAACAAGGAGGTGATGGTCGTTGCTGCCACCAACAGACCCGAGTGTCTGGACAGCGCCCTCCTCAGGCCGGGCCGGCTGGACCACATCATCTACGTCCCCCCACCTGACCAACAGGTAAGTGAGAGCTGTTAGATACTCCAGCAGGTCTTGTTTGGGACCACCTGAGCCAGGGGTCAACAAAACCTGTTACCTGACGGCCCGGGGCAGGTAAACAAGTTTTTATTGTTTTTAGGCTCATTTATTCTAAATGTTGTGAAAATAAATGAAGAAATATAGTTTTAAAACACGTACAGAAAGAATAAATCCTCAACATGTCCTCCTCCGTCCCGCTGCAGTGAAGCTTTAACAACGTAGTTTTTCACCCACAGAGATGATTAAAAGATGTGGACATTAGATCAGACAGTTGTTACGGTCGGTCTCTCCTCTGAGCGCAGAGCACAGGGACAACAGGCGCATGTACGGCAGGCCGATATTGCATTTATTTGAATTTACCACACTTACATTCCAGTTATCTGAAATTGTTTTATGACTAAATTAGACAGATTAGTTATTTAGGATAAAATAATAAAATGTTTTTTTTAAACTTGGAGATCTTTCCAGCTTGAGCTTGTTTGTTTGTTGAAGTTGAATTTTGAAAATAAGGGGCAAATATGATAGTTTTTTTCTTCACTCTGCACGAGGATTTACTTTTTTTTAATGGTGTACATAGATTGTTTTGTTTTTATAAATAAAAGAAGCAAACAAATAGAC
>NW_013953262.1:80610-82939 GCF_001266775.1 Austrofundulus limnaeus
ATTTACTAATTGTTTAAATTTGGAGATCTTGAGCTTTTTTGTTTGTTTGTTGATTTTTGAAAATAAGAGTTTTTTTACTTCACTCTGCACCCTTTTAATTCAGGGTAGGGTTTACTTTGTCTTTTTAATGCTGTATATATTGTTTTGTTTTTATAAATGAAAGAATCAAACAAATAAATAGACATCTCTTAATATATTTTGACAAGACAAAATACCTATTTAAGATATCTCCTCAGTTTGAGAACCTCTGCTGTAGGAGAAACACTGGAAAGGTCTAAAAAAGGTTTTTGATAAAACAACTGAGTGACTCAGTCTGAAATGTTTGCATCTGTTCAATCAGATGTCATAAATTTTGTACCTCTGTGTGTAACCATGTTAATATATTTATAGTACTGTATGTGTACTATAAATATATTATGTACCTCTGTGTGTAACCATGTTATTATATTTATAGTACACATACAGTACACAGTTTTCATATTTGATCAAATTTTGAACATTTTTTGTTTCGGACAGGTAACCTTTCATATCAGGCAGGTAAAAAAGCYGATGGTGTTGAACCCTGACCTGAGCCCAGCGTGTTTTCGTGTTTTCAGGCCCGGCTCTCCGTGCTGCAGGTGTGCACCTCCTCCATGCCCGTGGACTCTGACGTGTGTCTGGAGGAGCTGGCTGCATCGACTCAGCTGTTCTCTGGAGCCGACCTGGAGAACCTYTGCAAAGAGGTGAGCGGGGAGCAGCTGCAGGTAGAAACACACCTGCAGAGACACACCTGAGCTCAGAGCTTCTCTCTGTCTGTGTTGCAGGCTGCTCTTCTGGCGCTGCTGGAGGAGAACATGGAGGCTTCCACCATCAAACGCTCCCATTTCCTTCATTGTCTCAGTAAACTGAGGCCTTCTCTCAGCGCTCAGCAGATCAAAGCTTATCTGACTCCGCCCACGTGATTTATCTGACTCCGCCCACGTGACTCACCCTGCTGTCTTCATGTGTTCACACAGATAACAGATTCTAATAAAATCAGTCCCACTCCACTCAGAGTTGTGTTTTTTACGGAGCAGTTCCTCAGTGTGACAGCAGGGGGCGCTGCTCGCTGAGGCTCTATTCATTAACATGAAGTGCAGGTTTTACCATCAGAGCTGAATTACAATACAGGAAGCTGCATCTGTCTACGTGCCTTTTACCTCGTCCAAMCCTCCACCCAGCCTTCATCTGTCCCTGTTCCACTCTGCACGACTCAGAGACATCAGGGACTTCAGAGGTGCAGGTAAGACCTGGTCCAAGACCTGGTCTCTGGTCCGTCCTCAGGATGATGCTCATGTTTGCTCCTCACTCACAGCTCTGTCCTCTGCAGGTGCTGAAGAGTTTCAGACATGTCTTTGTTCCAGCTGTTGAGGAAGAGGAAGGAGGTGAGTTAGACTGGACCCTGTGAGGACCTGTTGTTTGGTTCTTGTTGTTTGGTTCTTGTTGTTTGGTTGTTGTTGTTGTTTGGTTGTTGTTGTTGTTTGGTTGTTGTTGTTGTTTGGTTGTTGTTGTTGTTTGGTTCTTGTGGTTTTTGTTTTTGTTGTTAAGGACCTGTAAAGGTGGTTCTGCATGTCTTCAGATCATCCCTCTGGTGGGCTTCACGGTGTTAGCAGCGACAGGAGCCACCACAGCTAGTCTTTACTTCCTGTTCACTAAACCTGATGTGATGTGAGTCTCTGCGTCTTTAACACTGAGTCTTCTGAAGACAGTCTGAGGACAGTCTGAGGACAGTCTGAGGACAGTCTGAAGACTGTCTGAAGACAGTCTGACGACAGTCTGAAAACAGTCTGACGACGGTCTGAAAACAGTCTGACGACGGTCTGAAAACAGTCTGATGACAGACTGAAGACAGTCTGAAAACAGTCTGACGACAGACTGAAAACAGTCTGACGACGGTCTGAAAACAGTCTGTAGACAGACTGAAGACAGTCTGAAAACAGTCTGTAGACAGACTGAAGACAGTCTGAAAACAGTCTGTAGACAGTCTGAAAACAGTCTGATGACGGTCTGAAAACAGTCTGAAGACGGTCTGAAGACAGTCTGACGACGGTCTGAAAACAGTCTGACGACGGTCTGAAAACAGTCTGATGACGGTCTGAAAACAGTCTGACGACAGACTGAAAACGTTTGAAGACGGTCTGAAAACAAGTTTGAAGACAGTCTGAAAACGTTTGAGGACAGTCTGAAAACAGTCTGAAGACAGTCTGACGACAGTCTGACGACAGTCTGAAAACAAGTTTGAAGACAGTCTGAAAACGTTTGAAGACGGTCTGAAAACAGTCTGACGACAGTCTGACGACAGTCTGAAGAC
>NW_013953262.1:86023-89123 GCF_001266775.1 Austrofundulus limnaeus
GTCTGAAGACAGTCTGACGACAGTCTGAAAACAGTCTGAAGACAGTCTGACGACAGTCTGAAAACAGTCTGAAGACAGTCTGACGACAGTCTGAAAACAGTCTGAAGACAGTTTGAAGACAGTCTGAAAACGTTTGAAGACAGTCTGAAAACAGTCTGACGACAGTCTGAAAACAGTCTGACGACAGTCTGAAAACAAGTTTGAAGACTGTCTGAAAACGTTTGAAAACAGTCTGAAGACAGTCTGATGACAGTCTGAAAACAGTCTGACGACAGTCTGAAAACAAGTTTGAAGACAGTCTGAAAATGTTTGAAGACAGTCTGAAAACAGTCTGTCGACAGTCTGAAGACAGTCTGACGACAGTCTGAAAACAGTCTGAAGACAGTCTGAAGACAGTCTGAAAACAGTCTGAAAACAGTCTGAAGACAGTTTGAAGACAGTCTGAAAACAGTCTGAAGACAGTCTGAAAACAGTCTGACGACAGTCTGAAAACAGTCTGAAGACAGTCTGAAAACAGTCTGACGACAGTCTGAAAACAGTCTGACGACGGTCTGAAAACAGTCTGACGACAGTCTGAAAACAGTCTGACGACGGTCTGAAAACAAGTTTGAAGACAGTCTGAAAATGTTTGAAGACAGTCTGAAAACAGTCTGTCGACAGTCTGAAGACAGTCTGACGACAGTCTGAAAACAGTCTGACGACAGTCTGAAAACAAGTTTGAAGACTGTCTGAAAATGTTTGAAAACAGTCTGACGACAGTCTGAAAAACAGTCTGACGACAGTCTGAAAAACAGTCTGACGACAGTCTGAAAAACAGTCTGACGACAGTCTGAAAACAGTCTGACGACAGTCTGAAAACAAGTTTGAAGACTGTCTGAAAACGTTTGAAAACAGTCTGAAGACAGTCTGAAAAACAGTCTGACGACAGTCTGAAAACAAGTTTGAAGACAGTCTGAAAACAGTCTTGACGACAGTCTGAAAACGTTTGAAGACAGTCTGAAAACAGTCTGACGACAGTCTGAAAACAGTCTGAAAACAAGTTTGAAGACTGTCTGAAAACATTTGAAGACAGTCTGAAAACAGTCTGACGACAGTCTGAAGACAGTGACGACAGTCTGAAGACAGTCTGACGACAGTCTGATGACAGTCTGACGACAGTCTGACGACAGTCTGAAGACAGTCTGAGGACAGTGATTTGTCTGAGGACAGTCTGAAAACAGTCTGAGGACAGTCTGAGGACGGTCTGAGGACAGTCTGAGGACAGTCTGAGGACAGTGAAGACAGTCTGAGGACAGCTGATCTGATGCTCTCGTCTCTTTAGTCTCAACAAGACGTCCAACCCAGAACCATGGGAGAGACTGGACCCATCCAAACCCCAGAAGGTAACTCTTGACTTCAGTTTGTTTTATGTTTGTCAGGTTTTCAGGCTTTAATCCAGCAGCTGAAATCTGCTGAGTCATCGTTGTTTACATGGAGGACATGATGTCTAACATCCGTCCCTCTGAGACATGTCTTCACCTGTGGACAGCCGGAGACAAATACATTTCTGTGATGTTCCCACAGCTCCTCACCTTCAACCAGCAGTGGAAACCAGTGGAGGAGCTGGAGCTGGTCAAATCCATGACCAAATGAGTCCTTCAGAACCGGCCTGACCCGGTCCACCTGATCCACCTGCCCCCATCAGTCCAACAGAATCCTTTCTGCACAAACTGGGACCGTTTGACACTCAGTGTGTGGACATTCTTCTGCTCAACTGATCTGGCTCTGCACAGGAACCAGCCGACCCGTTTGGTACCAGAGGTTCTGGATCTCCTTAATGTTGAAGATATTCTTCTGTCGAGTGTCAATAAATCCTGAATTTCCTCAGGCGGGACAATAAAGCCTGTTTCTATTTTACTTTATTCTGTTCTAAATGATCCTTTTAATCAGCTGAGTTTTTATTTGTCCTCAAGACCCGACTTTCATTTCAGGAATACATGTGGCTGAGCTGGATGACCTTTAGCTACTATCAGCTAAAATTCAGCTACTATCAGCTAAAAAATTCAGCTATCAGCTAAAAATTCAGCTGCTAATAGCTAAAATTCAGCTACTATCAGCTAAAATTCAGCTACTATCAGCTAAAATTCAGCTGCTATCAGCTAAAATTCAGCTACTATCAGCTAAAATTCAGCTACTAATAGCTAAAATTCAGCTGCTATCAGCTAAAATTTAGCTACTAATAGCTAAAATTCAGCTATCAGCTAAAATTCAGCTACTAATAGCTAAAATTCAGCTACTAATAGCTAAAATTCAACTGCTATCAGCTAAAATTCAGCTACTAATAGCTAAAATTTAGCTGCTTTCAGCTAAAATTCAGCTGCTATCAGCTAAAATTAGCTGCTATCAGCTAAAATTCAGCTACTAATAGCTAAAATTCAGCTGCTATCAGCTAAAATTCAGCTATCAGCTGCTATCAGCTGCTATCAGCTAAAATTCAGCTGCTAATAACTAAAATTCAGCTATTGTATGCTTAAATTCAGCTATTCTTAGCTACTAATATCAACTAAAATTCAGCTACTGTAAGCTAAAAATAGCTACTAATAGCTAAAATTCAGCTACTGTAAGCTAAAATTAGCTACTAATATCAGCTAAAATTCAGCTATTGGCTAATATCAGTTAAAATTCAGCTACTAATAGCTAAAATTCAGCTACTGTAAGCTAAGATTCAGCTATTAGCTACTAATAGCTAAAATCCAGCTACTGTAATCTAAAATTCAGCTATTCGTAGCTACTAATATCAGCTAAAATTCAGCATCTGTAAGCTACGATTCAGCTATTCTTAGCCACTAATAGTTAAAATTCAGCTACTATAAGCCAAGATTCAGCTATTCTTAGCTACTAATATCAGCTAAAGTTCGGCCATCTTGCTGGACAGTGAACAGGAATGAGCTGTAAATGGACCTCCTGAAGGTTTCATTCTGTTCTGTGGGTCAGGAGATATTTTACTAACAGACACAAGGTAAACTCACCTGCCTCATGTGGTCCTGGTCTTCCCTTCAGGTCTGCCTCACAGTGACTCAGCAGAACCAGGTGGGTCCAGACGCTCCTCAGTCACAGTGAC
>NW_013953262.1:93098-95518 GCF_001266775.1 Austrofundulus limnaeus
AATAAATACAGGAAGTTTTAAGTCTTTATTAGAAACAAACAATACTTTAGTTTTAATTGAAAGTTTTATCAGAACAGCCTCCTAACTCTGGAGGAAACACTTTAAAGATCCTCGCTGTGTAGTCTGAAATCAGACAGAAAGCTTTGATCGCCTGCCGTTAACACGGTAAATTTAACGGTTTTATTTAAGGACACGTGAACTCCTCCATCTGAGGATTTRCTTTTTGACTTCAGGGACATTTTGTCTGATCTTAGCAGACAGAAAYGTTGAACAGTTTCCAACACGGCTGCAGTAAAACTCAGATTGTCAGATTTCTTCCTGCAGCAGCTGAGAGACGAGCCAGAAGAAACAAAGTCCCACCGCCCACAGACCCCCGTCAGGTGGATCCAGTCCAACACCTGTGTGAGGGTCTCACTGGTAAACCTTTACCTTCAGGCGCTGTTTCAGCAACAAACAGTCAAACTGCAGTAAGGATGTCTGGGTGGGCGGGGTCAGGCCCTGGGTGGCTCCATGCTGCAGCTGGGACCTCCAGGTGGGCTGTGTGGGCGGGGTCAGGCACTGGGTGGCTCCACGCTGCAGCGGGACCTCCAGGTGGGCTGTGTGGGCGGGGTCAGGCACTGGGCTGCTGGCAGTGAGCACAGCTCCGCAGCGCCCTCTGTCTGTGGCTCTGGACCTGCACGGTGCAGCGGCTCAGACCGTAGGTGTGCAGCAGCAGGTGGCGGGCCTTGGCCTGGACGTCCTCCCAGTTGTTGGCACTAGAGGGCGCTGCGAGACAAAAGGCAGAGAAACGTTAAGATTGTTTAATAAAGTCACTGATTAAAAACATCGACTTCAGGTGAAAATAACTCCTGATGTTTTAAAAACAGAGTCACAAAGTGCCGGGTCACATCACGGTTCACAGAAACCGTCCCAGGATCTGTTCTGGTCCTTCTGACCCACGATCTGCAGTTTTMCCATGTAGAGTCCAAACTAAATATAGTTTCTTTTTGCAGCAGACTGAGGAGGACAGGAACCTGTTCTGATGAAACCGGGTCAAACTGTTCCTCCACWGTTCAGACTTCATCAAGAAAACAGTTCTGAGCTGGAAAATAAAAGCTTTTTCTGTTTTTATAGAATTATAATAGTTTATTGTTTTAAGTTTACAGTAAGGCTCCTCTGATGGTTAGGTGTGTTTAAAGCAGTAACAGTTTTAAATGTAAAATATAAACATGTGTTTACAGGGTGGAAGTGTTCAATAAGCACCTTCAGGTGATATTTGAACAGATGTGGCTCACTATTTGGCAACCAGACAGTTTGTGTCTTATTCATCCTTAATTAATGCTTAATAAACACTTAATGATTTCTGAAGTGTTTACAGATGAATTAATAACCTATAAACTGTTTATAAGCATCAATAAGAGGAGTGTTATTGTGAAGAGGTCCCAGAAACCTGCTGCTCTCAGTCAGAGTTTAGGTTTTAGCTGCTGTTCAGCAGCAGTTTGTCCTCTGAACAGCACAAAGGACAACACAGCCCACGTGGTTCTGGTCCACGCAGGACCACAGCACTCTGCCAAAGACCCGGGCTGAACCCTGAAGCCGTCCCTCCTCAGAGTCACTCACTGAGCTGCAGATGCACCAGCGCCGCCGTCTTATCGGCCGTCAGCGCCCACACGTTCAGCTCGTCCACCGACTGCACGTCCTCCAGCTTCAGCAGGTCCTCCCTGATCCGCTGGATGTCCAGGTGTCTGGGAACACCTGCCGGAGCAGAGGCAGAGTGACACCCAGCTCTGAGACCTGCAGAGGACCAAAGACCTGGACTCACCTTCCAACACGATGACTATGGTGTCTCTGATGATACGGACCGTGGTGAACAGAACCAGAACTGAGAAGATGTAGGTGCAGATGGGATCTGCTAACTTCAACTCAGGCTGTGGAGACACAACTAAAGTTTGACCTGGTTTGTTTAAAAACCTTAAAAGATCCAGGATCAGTTGTAACATTAGACTTTATTATATAAACATTTATTTTAACTGTGAAATAAAGACTGTAAAAATAANGTAATCTGTAACTAGTTACTGTTAGTTAACCTGTAATCTGTAACTAGTTACTGTTAGTTAACCTGTAATCTGTAACTAGTTACTGTTAGTTAACCTGTAATCTGTAACTAGTTACTGTTAGTTAACCTGTAATCTGTAACTAGTTACTGTTAGTTAACCTGTGATTTATAACTAGTTACTGTCAGTTAACCTGGGATCTGTAACTAGTTACTGTTAGTTAACCTGTGATTTATAACTAGTTACTGTTAGTTAACCTGTAATCTGTAACTAGTTACTGTTAGTTAACCTGTGATTTATAACTAGTTACTGTCAGTTAACCTGTGATTTATAACTAGTTACTGTTAGTTAACCTGTAATTTGTAACTAGTTAGTTAACCTGTGATT
>NW_013953262.1:96518-98425 GCF_001266775.1 Austrofundulus limnaeus
CCGAGGACCTATCCACGTCATCATTTACCCAGAATGCTTTGTGTGCAAATAAAATGGCTCCGTCCATGTTTATTTTTTTTATTTACAAAAGTAAACATCCTACAGTATTTTTACAGTCTTTATTTTACAGTTACAGTATTTGTGACCCATCACATCAAAATGAGGATTAAGTCCAAAAGCAGGAAGTGGAGAAACGGGCAGATACAGGGTTTTGATTTAAACATGTTCAAATTGCATTTTGTCAAAATCTAATGAATTAACAATAACAAAGCCTTATCAACGTATCACTTGAATGAAACGTCTGAAATACAACCCTAAAAACAATTCTGAAGCATTTTCTTGAGCTTTAGCAACAAAAACCCTGATTTTGAGGAAAAACATCTTAACATTTTGAATTTTTCCCTGTGAGTTAGCGATGTTTTTATTTCTTTCCAACTGGGAAATCCTCCTACACAAATACTATTTGAGGTTTCTTTTTATATTCACATCAAAAATAACTCAATAAATTTACATAAAATTAGGATTCAGACCAAACTGTAATATATCATTGTAACCAACAAGACAAATGAAGTCATCTTAACATTTTGAATTTTTCCCTGAGAGTTAGCGATGTTTTTATTTCTTTCCAACTGGGAAATCCTCCTACACAAATACTATTTGAGGTTTCTTTTTATATTCACATCAAAAATTACACAATAAATTTACATAAAATTAGGATTCAGACCAAACTGTAATATATCATCGTAACCAACAAGACAAATGAAGTCATATCTCTGGATAAACTGATGATGTCAGAATAATCCAGGTGTCAAAATATAACTTTTAAATCCAGGAAGTGGAAAATGTAATGAGGTCATTTTGACCAGATTTGACTTAATCCTCATTTTGATGTGATGAGTCACATTTATCAAAAACGTCTAAAGTTACAACTAATCAGGGATCACTTTAATTTGACAACAACAACAACACCTGTGTGTGGTGTTAACACCTACAGCTGTGGGCGTGGCCTACCTTGAAGCGGACGATGTAAGCAGCGATCAGAACCCCGACGCTCTGAAGAAGATCTCCCAAAGCGTGGATGAAGGCCGCCCTCACAGCCAGGCTGCCGTGCGGTCTCTGCTGACCCGACCCGGCAGAACCGGCGGCGCCGTGAGAGTGTCCGTGTCCGTGTGAGTGGAGGTGACCGCCTTGGTTTAATAAAAAACCCATTCTGGAGAAGAACCAGGACAGAGACTCAGCTCAGTTTACAGAACCTGCAGCAGGACCTGCAGGACCAGCAGGACCAGCAGCTGGACCCAGAGGGGTGCAGAACTCACATGAGGTTCACGGCCACGCCCACAGCTGCAGTGATCAGCATGACGTCTCCATCGATGTCAAAGTTCTGGTGGACGGTCCTCTGGACCGCCTCGTACAGCAGGACGGCCGTCAGGATGTAGATGAGGAGCACGCTGAGGACCGCCGACACCACCTCTGCAAACGACAAGACCACCCAGCAGTCAGTCAGGGAGCGGGCAGAGGTTCTGTGAGCAGTCAGCATCTTACATGCAGGAAYCAGGTTCTAATGGAGAAGCCAAAGTGCAGGTTCATGACCTGAGTCTTCATTCTGCATCACTGTGGTTCTGAAGACTGATGAGGTCCAGCAGGTCTTCATCATTTGACTGTAAGAACCTGGTTTACAAAGCAGACCCTGTAGAACTGAGCCCAGTCCACGTTACCAACAGGTCCGAAACTCTGCTCAGAGTCCACTGCCGTCTGACGCAGGTAAGATACTGATTCCTCCTGAAGAAGCCAGGACTGAAGCTGACTCAGCAGAACAGCTTTAAAGACAGTTTCCTGTTTGTGTTTGGACCTTTACTGGACCAGATGTGATGAAAACATCTGTTCTGTGACGAATCAGTAATGTTTCA
>NW_013953262.1:99425-105560 GCF_001266775.1 Austrofundulus limnaeus
AAAAACGATTAATCGATTATTAAATTAGTCATCGATTATTTTAATAATTGATTCATCGTGGCAGCCCTACTCTGGATGTATTTTTACAAGAGGACAGATTTGACTACAAACAGCACTGACATGTAGCTACAGTACAGTCATAAGCTACAATGACAAGCAATGGTGCACTGATTCACACGAGTGTTGTRTTTTGTTGCCCATTGTGTACTGTTGTTTGAGGTGCTCATACATTGTGTCAAAGYTGASTTGTTTGAAGGCAGMGTTTGCTTTTGTYCCATATTTTAAATGTTTTGACACAGTTGTTTCTTTTTGCAAACAAAATGTGTCGTTGTGACCAGTGTGTCACTGTTTAGGCCTCCGACTTAACTGTTTTTAAAATGTGTTTTTGAGTTGATGGCTGCGTCACACCAGTCAATGGAAACTGTAAATTAACAGGATCTTAATCCAATCGAGTCTGAAAGATAAACCTGACATTTAGCAGATAAAAGCAACATTTTATCACAACTTTCTGCTCTTCTTAAACTGTGAGACAGCCTCCATCTTTAACTCTTGATCTGTTTAAAGATTAAAGAAAACTAGAGAAATTACATTGTTTACAAAAACACAGCTGAAAGAAGTGCTGACGCAGCACAATGCTAGCTACATGCTAACAAAACACTACATATAAGCTAAGCAGCAGAAAGGATAACTACAAGCAGCATTAGCCTAGCTGAACGTAGCTGCAGAGTATGACTGAGTGAAAAACGTAGCAGGAAGTGTTTCAGATCAGCTGATTGATAATTATTGATTAGTGTTTTGATTGATCTGTTTAAAACAAGGATCTGATTGATCAGTTAAGAGCAGCTAATGGCTAAATGTGCCAGAATGGCAGCCGAAAGCAGCAAAAGTTCACTGGAAGCTAAATAACAAAGCAGTAGTTAAAAACAAGAAAAAACTAGCTAAAGATTAAAGGTTGCAGAAAAGCAGCTAAAAGTATCCTAATGTAAGAAACAGCAGCTGAAACTGAAGAAATCTTAAAAGGTTTTTAGTAAATATTTAATTTAAACACTAGACAAGCTACAAAAGTAAAAGTCCTAGCAGCTAAGCAGCTGAAAAAACAAAGCAGGAGTTTGTCTGTAGAAACAAAAGAAGTGAAGAGCGTGACGCTGACTCAGCGCTTAGATCAGCTCTTTCTTCAGTGGATCGTTGAGGATCCACGAGTCTGAACACATGTTTAACCTGTTAGCTTCCTGTGAGCTTCCTGTTAGCTTCCTGTGAGCTTCCTGTGAGCAGCTGTCACTGTTTAACCAGCTCAAATTAAATATTTGAGGAGCACGAGGCTCAACAGCTCAGCTGACTGCAGTAAAACCAGCAGGATAACGAGACGTGTTTCCATCAACACCACAAAATGAGAACGTGGAGCAAACTTTAACATATCGTAAAAAAAGAGAGAAAATATAAACGTCGATTAGTTTCTATCTACTGGTTTGGAGTGAATGAACCAGTCTACACACAGTGCTGTTGTCAGACGGCTGTAGAAACCAGCAGGAACACGTCTCAGGATGATGGACAGGAGTCTTCAGGAATGTGTTGCTGTCACTTATTGTTGTCGTATCAACTATTGGTGAGGTTGTGTTGTCCTGAGACGTGAAGAAATGGATCAGTACAGATATTTAACATTTATTTTATCAACTTGTCTTCTGAAGATGCTCTGTGTTGAAGGATCAGTGGATCTGTGTTCGACTACTCCACCTAGGCTGAGAAACTTGCTGTTTCAGCAACATTTCATTTAAAAACTGGACTTTAGACGTTAAACAAATGTTCAGAATTAATTTCAGGATTAAGAGCATGGACATTTCTGTTTTTTGTATCGATAAAATATCAAACCTTCAGACTAATTATCAAAGCAAACCGGTGAGTTTCTGTACCAGTGCACACAGTCACAACTTAAATGTTTCCCTTTTTGTGCGTTAACTCTTCTTCAGTGTTGTATAAAGTACCTCAAAGTGATACTTGAGTAAAAGAACAAGTATCTTATCATAAAAATACTTTGGTAAAAGTTAAAGTCTTBTCTAAAAATATTACTTGAGTAAAAGTCTTAAAGTATCTGATATTTTTTGTACTTAAGTATCAAAAGTAAATTTCTGACACAAAATCTACTTAAGTATTAAAAGTAAAGGAATGTGTAAAAGTGAGCAGTTAGATTTTCCAAAATGACATTTATTGGGAGGTGACTTCTCCAAAAACTATATTTTCTAACAGCGTGCAGCTGTGATGGGTTGTGTACAAGCTAATAGTGTGTCAGAATGGTATATATTTATACTTCTCATCCAAACACAATTAAATTCACTCTATAGGAGACACAGTTTATCAGGAGAGGATTTTATTAAGTATTAATAACTACTAATAAAGAGTAACGACTTTCTACTTCTTACCTTTTTTTAAAAAGTACATATAATTCTGTAAAAATGTGAGTAAAAGCAAAAAGTACGCTGAAAAATATTTACTCAAGTAAAGTACAGATGACCAAAATTTCTACAGTAACAAAGTATTTGTACTTAGTTACTTTACAGCTCTGCTCTTCCTCTAAACCTTTCTGTCAAACTGAGGAGGTCTTCTTGAGTTTGACTGTTTCCATCAGTCTTTTCTGACGTGCTGATGGAAACACTGCTGCAGGTGTCRTGAGGACGTGTCAGGATCAGGTGTGAGCTGCAGACAGGTGTGTGTGCACCAACATCCAGGTATTACTTCAGAGTAAAGCCTGAAGCTCACAGGTGACAGCAGCAGCAGAAACTCACCTATGACTTCACCTGTCATGAACAGGAAGTAGAGCAGAGCAGCGATGACCAGCCTCTTCATCACCCTGCGGTGCCTCATCCTCTCCCTCCTCCGGATGCAGGTCTCACACGGGTCCATGTTGGTACCGGGCAGACCGGCGGTCGGGTCCAGCAGGGAGTCGTCGTCGTCCTCCTCTGCGGACACCAGCACCGTGTTGACCGGCGCTCCGTTGGACGGAGCCCCGGCCGAGTAGTCCGACATGTCCCCGGAGACCACCACCTTCAGCTGGTTGAACTTCGGGCCGTCGTCGTCCTCCAGCTCGGCGGAGAGGTCGAAGGGCGCCGTGTCGCTCAGGTCCCAGTCGGTCCGGTCCCTCCTGAAGGCGGACCGAACCTTTCCGAACAGCTTCCCGCCTGACATGGTAGCTTGTTTCCGCCCAGGAGCTCCGTGTGGAGAAGCCCTCAGGTGATCATTGAGGCCAGGCAGCGTGGTGACGCTGACAGACAGGAAGTGATAAAAACACACAGCGTTCAGATCAGCACTTTCAGAACCGGCTCACGGGTCTGGTCCAGGTTCGGACTCGACGAGAAGGAGAAACTTTGAGTCCAACACTGATCAAAACAAACCTTTTGGCTAATCAGTAACATGTTAGCTAGCAGCAGCGAGCCGGGCTTCTCCGTCACTTTCAGACTAACTTCCTGCTTTTAGCGCCGTCATTTATTCAAAGACATAAAACCAAACTCACCCACAGGTTTATCTTCTTATTCCGCTGTCAGACTGACGGATGTCATGCTCAAACCCGAGGAGGAAACACAGAAACAACAGGAGCGTCCGTCCCGGACTGCTACTAAAGATCACCGGGCACGAAGGGCGGAAGTTGTAGATCAGACAGGAGGCGCGCCCCCTGCCGGCCGGAAGTAGTATGACGTTCAGGTCAACAACAACAACGAAACTGGCTTTGTTCAAGGCCAGCTCTCATCTCATCTGTCTGTTTTATGTTCAGATGCTTCTTTTATACGGAGCCAGGCAAAGGTCAGCAGGTTGTAAACAGAGTGCATGGTTTATAATCCGTGTGCACAGATTGTAAACAAAGCACATGGTTTATAATCCGTGTGCACAGATTGTAAACAAAGCACATGGTTTATAATCCGTGTGCACAGATTGTAAATTGCACAGATTTCCACCGGCTGATTGTTTTTCACACACTGATCCTCGCTCGGCTCCGTAATTTAAAAATGTTTTGTTGTAGTTTTTGTTTGATGATGTGTGAAGAGTGGGCGGGGCTTACAATCCCTTATAAACAAAAAATGTCAAATAAATAAATTGTGTTATTATGATTTACAATCTTTGTACAAACGCTATTGTCAAAATTTATCCGTGCAAAAACATAAATATTATTTATAAACATAAATGTCATAAAATACAGAGGTGATGTTGAAAGTACAAATTTTGCAGTAATTAAACTTATATTAAGATAAAAAGTGATAAAAATATTTTTCATTACGTTTTTTCCCCTCGAATATAATATAGAGCTTTACAGCATTTTTCTTTTTCAACGAAACATTGCAGAAAAATAATGAGTTCTGAGTTTCAGTTGAGCTTTTTGTTTTTCTGTAAGATAATTTTACAAAAACAACGAATTCTTCAGAATGTATAAAGAACATCATCTTTTATTAAACGTAAAACAAATTCTCTCACAAGACAGAAAATCTCCAGTGTTGACAAGAGGCGGCGATGACGTAATCACGTGACAACCCACGGATCACATGACGCTGCATCACGCGCTACAACAGGAAGAAAATAACCTGTCGGCTGATTTCCTGTCGTCGTTTTCAGGTGAACGATCGGAGCTGCAGCTGGTGTTCAGCAGGTGGATGATCAGGTTAACAGACTGTAGAGCTGCGGGATCATTCACAGCTGAAATCTGTCGGGGAGTAGCTCAGGAAGCTAACAGCTAACCTGACTGCAGCTTTAAGAGAAGCTAACCGCTAACCTGACTGCATCTATAGCAGAAGCTAACAGCTAACCTACCTGCAGCTACAGGCTAAGCTAACAGCTAACCTACATGCAGCTACAGAAGAAGCTAACAGCTAACCTGACTGCAGCTACAGGATAAGCTAACAGTTAACCTACCTGCAGCTACAGAAGAAGCTAACAGCTAACCTACCTGCAGCTACAGAAGAAGCTAAAAGCTAACCTACCTGCAGCTACAGGCTAAGCTAACAGCTAACCTGAGTGGGACAAGCACTCTGGGTCTCCTTCAGATGGAGGTAGAGGAGATGGAAGATGAAGGACCTTCGTCTCAGAACCAAACCTCAGGTTTGTGTCTGCTTCAGGTCTGTGGGTCAGGTTCTGGTTCTGGTTCCAGCTCCTGATGACTTTATTATTTATTTATCTGACAGATGTGCAGCAGCAGCAGTTTCTGCAGAACTCTGCCTCTGATCAGAACCTGTGTGTGGATAAAAAGTCTGTGGACAAACTGACTGAAGGATTCCTGTCTCACTACCTGCCGGACCTGCAGAACTCCAAACGGGCCCTTCAGGAGCTGACGTGAGTTTTTGGTTCCTCAGGTTCTGTCTCCAGCTGTCGTGTTGGTAAAGTTTACTTTGTTTGTTTATTTGTTTGTTTGTTTTTGTCCTGATCAGACAGAACCAGCTGATCCTGTTGGACACTCTGGATCAGGAGGTCACCAAGTTCAGAGAATCTAACGCCATTCTGGACCTGAACTCTCTGGTTTGTTCCAACTAATCTGATGTAGGTTCTGCTGCAGCGAGCCGGAACCAGAACCAGAACTCACCGGGTCTGTTCTGCTCAGTTCACAGAAGCCAAAGTTTATCACAACAAGCTGGTGACCATCAGGAAGGAGATGATTCTGCTCCACGAGAAGACCACCAAACTAAAGGTAGGAGGGAAACCCGCCGGGACGGAACCAGAACCATCCAGACCTGATCCAGAACCATCTGACCTGATACAGAACCATCTGACCTGATACAGAACCATCCTGACCTGATCCAGAACCATCTGACCTGATCCGGAACCATCTGACCTGATCCGGAACCATCTGACCTGATCCGGAACCACTCTGACCTGATCCAGAACCACTCTGACCTGATCCAGAACCATCTGACCTGATCCAGAACCACCTGACCTGATCCAGAACCATCCTGACCTGATCCAGAACCATCCTGACCTGATCCAGAACCATCTGACCTGATCCAGAACCATCCTGACCTGATCCAGAGCCACTCTGACCTGATCCAGAACCACTCTGACCTGATCCAGAACCATCTGACCTGATCCAGAGCCACTCTGACCTGATCCAGAGCCACTCTGACCTGATCCAGAGCCACTCTGACCTGATCCAGAGCCACTCTGACC
>NW_013953262.1:106594-110104 GCF_001266775.1 Austrofundulus limnaeus
AACCACTCTGACCTGATCCAGAACCACTTTGACCTGATCCGGAACCATCTGACCTGATCCAGAACCACTCTGACCTGATCCGGAACCATCTGACCTGATCCGGAACCACTCTGACCTGATCCAGAACCATCCTGACCTGATCCAGAACCACTCTGACCTGATCCAGAACCACTCTGACCTGATCCAGAACCACTCTGACCTGATCCAGAACCACTCACTCTGACCTGATCTAGAACCACTCTGACCTGATCCAGAACCACTCTGACCTGATCCAGAACCACTCTGACTTGATCCAGAACCACCCCGACCTGATCCAGAACCACCCTGACCTGATCCAGAACCATCTGAGCTGGTCCAGAGCCACTCTGACCTGATCCAGAACCATCTGACCTGGTCCAGAACCACTCTGACCTGATCCAGAACCACTCTGACCTGATCCAGAACCACTCTGACCTGATCCAGAACACCTGACCTGATCCATAACCATCCTGACCTGATCCATAACCATCCTGACCTGATCCATAACCATCCTGACCTGGTCCAGAACCACTCTGACCTGATCTAGAACCACCCTGACCTGATCCAGAACCACCCTGACCTGATCCAGAACCATCTGACCTGGTCCAGAACCACTCTGACCTGATCCAGAACACCTGACCTGATCCAGAACCATCCTGACCTGATCCATAACCATCTGAGCTGGTCCAGAACCACCCTGACCTGATCTAGAACCACCCTGACCTGATCCAGAACCACCCTGACCTGATCCAGAACCACCCTGACCTGATCCAGAACCACCCTGACCTGATCCGTCTGTCTTTGTTTCAGAAACGAGCTCTGAAGCTGCAGCAGCAGAAGCAGAAGGAGGCGCTGGAGAAGGAGCAGCAGAGGGAGAAGGAGCTGGAGAGAGAGAGGCAGCTGACCGCCAAACCCGCCAAGAGATCCTGAACCAGCTTCACAGGACCCGGTTCACAGGACCTGGTTCACAGGACCCGGTTCACAGGACCCGGTTCACAGGACCTGGTTCACAGGACCCGGTTCTCAGGACTTGGTTCACAGGACCCGGTTCACAGGACCTGGTTCACAGGACCCGGTTCTCAGGACTTGGTTCACAGGACCTGGTTCTCAGGACAGATTCTAACCTGCTGCTGGCTTCATTCAACAGAAAAACAATCTGAGGTTAAGTTTGAGTTTAAACTCTTGTGAAAGAGTTTATTAAAGCCTGAGTTGATGATGAAGGAAACTGATCCAGAAACCAAAGAAATCATCGAGGAGGAGGAGGAGGAGGAGGACTCCTTCAGTCCTGCAGATTCAAGTGTTCCTGTTAGTGATGAAGGTCAGGATTAAATCAAAGTTTATGATGATCAGAGAGGATTAAATGTTCTTTGATCTTCTGTTTGATCTTTCTTTAAGAAGCTTCTTTGCACCAGAGTTTCTACAGTTAATAATAAAAACAATAATGCAAAATAAACGTCTTTTATTTGATCATGTTTAAAACATCTAAACTTTACAAACTGCAGCACTAATGATCATTAAATTAATTTAAAATTAGTCATTTTTCAGGTCTGATTTGTTCAAACAGGTTAAAATCTGAAATAAAGACTAAAGGAGTTCCCATATTTATGACAGTAAAGTGATTTATTATTATTTTCTAAATAAATGAAACCTTTTCTTTGGTGTAATACGGCCCGCGTCCAGCAGGTGGCAGCAGAGAGCAGCTCTGCTGTTTGTCTATGAAAGACAACATGTTTGTGTTCTGTGTGTTATATGTCTACATTCTGTGGCTTTAATCACAGACACACAGCTGAGGCTGGTTCTGTGCTGCAGACTGGACCTGTTGACCGGTTTTGGACCCGGTTCTGTGCTGCAGACTGGACCTGTTGACCGGTTCTGGACCCGGTTCTGTGCTGCAGACTGGACCTGTTGACCAGTTTTGGACCTGGTTCTGCAACAGATCTGGTCGGCAGCAGCCTGATGTGTCCAACTGTCCCTGTCTCAGTCCACAGAAGGCAGGTTGTTGACAGACAGTCTGCATTCCTCTGAGACCCAACAGAACCAGCAGAACCGTCCGGCTGCCGCCTCCTCCTCCTCCTCCTCCTCCTCCTCCTGTTTTACTCACAAATCTAAATTTATCCTCAAAAACAAACCAACACCCTGTCCACCCACCAGACCTGGACTGAGCCAGGCTGGGACCAGAGACTGAGTCTTTGTTTGGGGACATGTTGGACGTGTTGGACAGTTGTCTCAGAGTTTTTGGTTCTAAATGTTTCTGTTTATAGAAAGTGAGCTGTTAAAACATTCTCTTCCTCCTCACCTTCATCCTCCTCACCTTCATCATCCTCCTCACCACAGACAGAGTCAGACAGGAAGCAGCAGAGGAGGATGATGATGATGATGATGATGAAGTCTCAGTAAACAGTGACTCAGACTGGGAGTGGTGGGAGGCTGTGGTCTGTCCTGGTCCTGGTCCTGGTCCCTCCCTAACAGGACCAGTTCTGGGTCCCACACTGAGACGGGTCTTATGTAACATTTGTCCTTCAGTTTCTGTGACTCAACATTTGGACCAGATTTAACCAGAACCAGAACAAAGTTCCTTAACAGGAGGAAGGTCACATGTTTGTTTACATGTTTGTTTACATGTTTGTTTGTTTACATGTTTACTTCCATACAGAGCTGAGCAAAAGTCTTCATCCTGTTACTTTTTGTTTTTGAGTCAGAAAARCAACTTTTGATGTTTTTTGATAAGAAGGGTGCGTTAGTTTTCATCACCCTCACTCTGACACCTGGTCAGACCACACCTGTGCAGGTCTACAGACTGAAGCAGGACCAGGTCTTTGACCAGGTCTTTGGTCCTGACAGCAGGTGGGACAGGGTGTCCTGTCAGTCCTGGTCCTGGTCCAAACCCTGACTGTCTGCAGTGAGAGGATTTACAGTTTGTTTTTCTGCTCTGCTGGACTCGACCACAGACACAAAGTGAGGGCGGAGGACACGTGGTCCGTCTCAGACACTCAGACCTGGACCAACAGGATCCAGTAAGAACCAGAACCAGTCCTGCAGCGGTTTTAACCTCAGAGGCTCCGACTTCCACAAAAACAGAACTTCTGCCTTTAGTTCACAGAAAATCACCTTCTGCAGAGAGTGACCCAGTTTACAGCTGAACCACAGCTGAACAACAGCTGAACCACAGCTAAACAACAGCTAAATAACAGCTAAACAACAGTTAAAATAACATCTAAACAACAGCTAAATAACAGCTAAACAACAGTTAAAATAACATCTAAACAACAGCTAAATAACATCTAAACAACAGTTAAAATAACATCTAAACAACAGCTAAATAACATCTAAACAACAGTTAAAATAACATCTAAACAACAGCTAAATAACATCTAAACAACAGTTAAAATAACATCTAAACAACAGCTAAATAACATCTAAACAACAGTTAAAATAACATCTAAACAACAGCTAAATAACATCTAAACAACAGTTAAAATAACATCTAAACAA
>NW_013953262.1:112185-115361 GCF_001266775.1 Austrofundulus limnaeus
GTGTTGATGTCTAACAACACTTCAGTGTTGATGAGTGTTGATGTCTAACAACACTTCAGTGTTGATGTCTAACATAATTTCAGTGTTGATGAGTGTTGATGTCTAACAACACTTCAGTGTTGATGTCTAACAACACTTCAGTGTTGAGTGTTGATGTCTGACAACACTTCAGTGTTGAGTGTTGATGTCTAACAACACTTCAGTGTTGATGTCTAACAACACTTCAGTGTTGAGTGTTGATGTCTAACAACACTTCAGTGTTGATGTCTAACAACACTTCAGTGTTGATGAGTGTTGATGTCTAACAACACTTCAGTGTTGATGTCTAACAACACTTCAGTGTTGATGAGTGTTGATGTCTAACAACACTTCAGTGTTGATGTCTAACAACACTTCAGTGTTGATGAGTGTTGATGTCTAACAACACTTCAGTGTTGATGTCTAACAACACTTCAGTGTTGATGAGTGTTGATGTCTGACAACACTTCAGTGTTGATGAGTGTTGATGTCTGACAACACTTCAGTGTTGATGAGTGTTGATGTCTGACAACACTTCAGTGTTGATGTCTGACAACACTTCAGTGTTGATTCACTGCAGACTGTTCCTGGTCCTTCCTGCAGGTTTCAGCTGCTCTTCAAACAGAACCAGAACCAGTTGAACTATTAAACAATAAAAAATAATATTTTTAAAGCAAACTGAACTTTAATGTGACGACAGAACAAAGAGAAAACACTCTCGGGTCAGAACCAGAACCAGAGGACCTGGTCCAGTCCTGCAGTGTTTTTCTGCTCTCTGAATGATAAAAACAGAACCGGGTCAGGTTCAGGGTCCAGTAATGATGCAGAAAAAGATCTGATTGTTGGAGGAAACCCACAGGATGAGTCCAGAACCTGCTGACCCGGTTCTGTGGACCAGAACCAGAGTTCAAACACTGAAGCATCAAACCAACCAGTGAGATTCGTTTTATTTTCATAACGGGTCAGCCTGTCAGAACTTTTAATTCTAAGGTTGAACTGAGCCTGGAAATAATGTTTTTATAAATTATGAACAATTATTGATCAAATAAAAACTGAGTTTGATTTAAAGTTTATAAAACTCCTCACATCAGATAAACTTTAATAAGTTTAATTAAACCAGTTTCAGCCTCACAGTGTAAATAATATAATATAAATATGAATTAATTTTATTATTTTTCTGCAGGTCAGAGTTTATAAATCATGTGATTTTATTTCTTTATTCAGGAGAAATGTTTGTTTTAAATAAACAYGTTGTTGCTCTTTAATCAGCTGCAGATGTTTTCCTGCAGGAAGTAAAGCAGCTTTAATCTGAATTAATGKAGAGAAGTTCTGCTGCAGCGGTTCTGAAGAACTCGGGCTTTATTTGGGGTCATGAGGGTCATCCTGTGACATCACTATCATCACACAGCAGCAGGGCACAGATAAGGAGGCCGTCAGAACTCTGCAGCTATCAGGACCTGCAGGCCCGGCAGAACCAACCACAACACGACCCGTTTCAGGGAACACACAGCTGGCAGAAGGATCATTTATTGACATAATGCAACCATGCTAACATTTCCTCTGTGACAAATAATAAATATGATATAAAAATCACTGCAGCGTCTGAAGCTGTTAAACATAAAAATAAAAACATGGCCGCCCAGGTCAGCCGCCACGCAGGAAGTTAAGGCAAGTTGGTCTTCTGGTTGCAGACGGAGTGAATGTTTTCTGGAGCCGATCAGATGACCTGCAGAACCAAGAAGAACCTGTCAGAACCGGTCAGAACCCATCAGAACCCAGAGCAGACTGCAGGTGTGTCACTCAGGAGGCTCTGTACCTTTGTTAGAGACATTTCTGCATCAGGTTCATGACGTCACCAAACACAAAGTTGAAGAGCTGCTCCTTTGACATGGTTCCATCTAGCTGCACTGTAGAACCACACACTTCATCAGCACAACACTGATACACAACAACAACAACAACAGAGCTCCACCTACCAACATCAACACCTGAGTCCTCCATGATGTTCTTGTGTTTCAGGTACATGGGCCAGACGTGGCCGTCAAACAGCCCGGGGGGGTCAGGAAATGTGTAGTTTCTGGATCTGCAGACAAAAACACACAGAGATGAAATAAAAACAGGGTTCATGCAGGTTTCAGTACATTTAATTTAAAACCTTTAAAGACCTTTTAAGACCATTAGGAAGGATATTTAAGACCAAACCAACACATTAACATTCAAATGATCCCAAAATGTTTAACATAGAAACCTTTATTATTTTAATGAAACAATCATATCTATGAGATCCTCCTATCAACCGCTGTGGAGCGTTTCTAACTGGGTGTAAAATTCACTGGTTTTTATCTGCAGTTATGACAGGATTTATAATTTAACAAAGACAGGCAGCAAACTACATCAACCTCTGAGTACGGTCCATCCTTCAGTGTGCTTACAAACAGTTTGTAAACCTGTCTGTTTAACTAAAAGAACTCATAATAATTAACGTAGAAAACTGGTGGTCTGGGCTTCAGAGATGAATGAACCAATTGGCGGGCCAAATTTTTTGTCACTTGTGGGCCAGATGTGGCCCGCGGGCCACCAGTTGAATAGCCCTGTTTTAATGGAAATGATCTGAGCCGTTACCTCCTCCTGTTTTTGCATTCTTCGTACGGGATGGAAATAAAGTAGCGTTGGTTCAGCACGTCGATCAAAGGCCTGCAACAACACCACCGGTCATCAGAACCAATCAGAACCAGTCAAACCAGTCCACGCTCAGGTGTCCTCAGGTGTCACGCAGCTCTTACTCGTAGGTGTAAAGCAGGAAGCCCTCCACAATCAGGATGTGGGTGTCCTCCTCCTCCTCCCTCTGGGTGTCAGACTTGGGGATGATTTCAGTATCCAGGGTGTTGTTAACGCCGTGAGACTTCTCGAACTTCACCGGGTTGTCCAGCCACGCATGGATGGTGCTCATCATGGCGTCCATGTCCAGAGAAGTGATGACTGCAGAGGACGAGTGGGTGGGCGAGAGAGAGAGAGAGAGAGAGAGAGACAGAGAGAGAGAGACGTGGAGAAATCACAGAGACAGTGAGAGCCATGTAGAAGAGCCCAGCTTTGTTTTTATAGCATGCAGGTTACAGACGTGACAATTAAAGCACACACACACACACACACACACACAC
>NW_013953262.1:115623-117065 GCF_001266775.1 Austrofundulus limnaeus
ACACACACACACACACACACACACACACACACACACACACACACACACACACACTCGTTAAAAACCCAGGCTTACCATCATACTGCTTAAAGCCATCTTCACCAACTTCAATCTGATCTTGGGGCTGAAACATACATGGATCAGATGTACCGGTCCAATCGACACTCTGCTATCTGGAACTGGTTCTGATACTGGTTTTACAGCCAGACTACTCAACTCCCTCCTCTTCCTCCACCTGACTGAGCTCTACACATGTAGCCTGAGAKGGGGGCTCACCTTGAAGAAGTCATCCTGGTGGACCACGCAGCAGTTGGGCAGGGTCTTGATCAGCCTGTTGGTCAGGGTGGTCTTTCCTCCGTTGGTAACTCTGCAGAAATTAATGAGGAAACAGATAATAAGGCTAATTAAACATTAAATTAAAGTCTGAATAACTTTGGATCACTGTTATAGTTTATAATCAGATTATTAACAGGGTGGGGCTGCTTCACTCTTACAACATTAGCTGTTAGCTTCTTTTCATCCATTTACACTAACATGTAAACATGTAAACAACAAGCAGAACTGTTAAATAATAAATATTTTATACAATAAAAACTTTCCAACACCCGGAAAGGAGGCAGTTCTTTCACAGATGGCATGAATGACTTCTCCACGTGCACCTCCCGAGGCCTCGAGCAGCTCCGGTTAGCCTGTTAGCCTAGCCTAGCCTAGCCTAGCCTAGCATCAGAGCGACAGCTGGAGCTTACCCGCCAATTCCGATGATGTACTTCATGGTTACGGGTCGTCGAAGAGTTCAAAACGTCACTAAAACCGGGTAAAGAGCGCGATGATCGGACGGGAAGAAAGCTTAGGAAGRGAAAGGAAACGTCAACTACTTAATTCCTCCATGATGCTCGATGTGAGAGAGTTAAAGAGCAGAGACACGAGCTGCAGCCCGGACACGGTCTTCAGCCGAGAGAGAGATCCGCTCTGCGGCGCAGCTTCCACACATACTGCTGCTGGAGCCCTGATTGGCTATTTAAACCCATCCGGCAGCAGGACGGCCAATCAGAGGCCAGCATGACCGCAGGCCCACAAACCACGCCCCTTCACTTTTTTATACAAAACTCTGTATTTTTCCCCAAATTACTAAAAATAAAACACATAAACAAACTAAAACATATCACGGTTTTATTGTTTACACTTAAATGTTATTGTTTTCTCAAAAAGAGCAGACAAACAAAAATAACAAGAGATTTTTTAATAAGGTTATTTTTATAAATGATTTATTCTTATTGTTGTTTGAAGATAAAAACTGCCTCAAATACTGACAGGAAACAAGTCTTTACTGATGTTTTATATAATCCACTGCAGCTGTGCTTTAATGCTTTATAATAGAATAGAATAGAATAAAATAGAATAGAATAGAATAGAATAGAATAGAATAGAATAGAATAGAATAG
>NW_013953262.1:117768-120438 GCF_001266775.1 Austrofundulus limnaeus
TGTGTGTGTGTGTGTGTGTGTGTGTGTGTGTGTCCGTCTCAATAAGAGACACTTTTATCTTTGAATAAATCTAATTAAATAAAAAGCTGTGTCCAGATGTTTCTGCTGGGAGTCAGTGGTTGTGACTCCTCCACAGCAGCAGAAGATCCAGATGTTCTGGTTCTGTCTAACAGAACTCCTCACATGTTTTAACCAGAGATAAACCCGTCAGTTTGTCATGGACCTTTCTTSTCCCAGCAGGACGTCAGCAGGACGTCACATGGAGCTCAGTCTGAGTTTGTCTTTCATCCAGCGTGTGCTGAGGAGAATCAGCACCTTTCCAGCCCCACAGAGAGCTTCTTTAAGGCCTAACAAACGCAGCCGATCAGTTTCCACGCAGACATAAACGTGACTGAAGCAGAGAATTCAGCCTCAGTCTGAGGATTCATTTCACTTTATTAGAAAAGCTTTAAAACATCTTCATGTCTCATCAAAGTAAAGTAAACTCGTCGTGGTGAAACTCAGTTTGTTCACAGSGGAAAGTTTTACAGCCTGTGTTTGGAGCAGATCTTATTTCCACTGCTGTCATGATGTCTGCAGACACAAACCAAACATCTGCCTCTCCTCCATCATGACACACTCTCCTGAGGTCGCAGCTRAACGTCGCTGGGCTTCGGCTCCTCTCCTCCTCGACCTCAACTATGAGCAGGAAGTGGAGTGTGGCTGCAGCTCGGCCCACCGCCTTCTATTCTTAGCCCGACACTTTCTGCTCCAAAACACTTTATTTTAGTTTTCCTCCAGTCTGAACTAATAAACTGCTGCCTGTGAGACAAAAACACATTAAACTCTCTTCTTTCAGTGTTTTACTGAAGCTCCTCCTGGTCTGACTGGTTTAAACACTTTATTTACATTTTGTTGTCAGATTAAACTGTTTGTTTTTAACATCTGGTTTTTAAGGTTTTAAATGAAAAACTGAACAATGAGCATCAAGACACAGAAGTTTTCTGTTGTGTTTGATACCATCAGGTTTCCTCGATGCTCTAATCAGATTTTATAATTTTAYGAAACTTTTCCACAAAAGAGAAAACATCAAATCATTTTCTGTGATTCTCTTTCCTTCGTGTTRAACTGAAACAAGATCAACTCTTAAACTGGTTTAAATCAAACTAAAAAGAAGAGCTGAAACTCAGACTGTTTCATATTTTCAGACTTTCTTTGTTGTTCTGATGAAGAAGAAATAAAATCCTTCAGCTGAAGGCAGAGAGAATAAAAGCAGCAGTTTTTTAATCCATGTCACAGCGCAGCATGTGTTGATGATAAATCTCCTCACAGATCAGGTTTCCTGTTAAAACCTGATCTTTTTCCCTGAACCCATGACTCCAGCCTTCACATGATGCGTCCACGCTGCGTCTGTCTGTCTGCAGATCAAACTGATGAGAAAACAGTTTGTTTCTGTCAAACATCCTGAGGTCAGATTGGATGTTTCACACTTTGTTTGATGCAGACGGCACCGTGCAGCCTGATGCTTCATCTCATCTAATGAAGATTAACTCTCCTCTGTTCAGTCACCTCCTGAGACCCGAGCCTTTTCTGGATGTGCATTTTTTCTTTCTCTAAGGTACGAAGCATTAGTAGGACCGTGTCATGGTACAGGAAGTGGTTTTTGCAACAAAAAAAGATGTCCTCATATGAGGACAGTGGGTCTCAAAATGTTGTGCTTTTTGAGGAATACCTAAGTATTTACCCTGCAAAACTTGAGAAACTTCATGAAAGCCTTTCTGGTGGTTTGATTTTAGTTATTTTGGCAACACACCAGCCAGCTGTTGACTAGAGCAAGATCAATGAAGTGCATCATCATCATCATCATCATCATCATCATCAACAACAACAATTTTCAGATTGCTCTTCAGTTTGAAGAAATGTGATGTAATTGTAGGACACTACAGACATTTGACCTGAACATCATTGGTAAAATTAATTGTTTGAACAAATGTATCAGTTGAAGAACTATTTATACTTGTGAACTCTTCTAAATATTTCCAGATTTGTTTAACAAAAATCTGTAACCAAATGTACTTTATGTAACTATTTACATTTATAAGCTCTTCTAAACATTTGCAGGTTTGTCCTATCTCGTGGCACAATTAATAATGCAATTATAGTCCCAATGTCCTCAAATGAGGACTTTATCTTTACTGACACTGTACTTTGCTTCAGTTGTAAAAACAAATTTTTTCCCAGTACTAGAAAATAGATGTACAATAGCCACAGAGCATTATTTATGTGATGACTGAGAGCAGAGTTGTTTAACGATCAAACACAAACCTTATTGAGTTTGTTGTGAGCAGTTGTTACATAGTCAAACATCTGGGTCTACAGTGCAACATCTTCATGCTGTGATGGGTGTGCATGTAGCTACTCTCTGTCTGAGCAGCTGGTTCCCCACTCTGGTTTACAGAAATCAAATTACTTTTAAAACAGTTAAAGGTCGTTGAGGCTCTTTGGTAGCAGTGTTTTTATTCTTCAACCTCCACATAAGTCACTGAGATCTTTGTTTAGTGAGTCAAAACTAAAAACATTTTGTCTTCATGACTGAAACTAGCAGCTTTTTACCGCCACCTGCTGACAGTTGTCCACTGCTCCTCTTGTTCGTCTCATTCAGTCGAAAGCTCCAGCTACAAGGTTCAGTTG
>NW_013953262.1:121203-122807 GCF_001266775.1 Austrofundulus limnaeus
ATTTTATTTTGTTTTGTTCGTCCTGTCCCGGATGACTACACAGTTTGTGTATAAAATGAATCCAGCTGTAGTTGCGGGCTGGAACCAGTGGGGGCGCTAACAGCAGAAAAAAGAAGCTCCAGATAAAAGAAGAAGAAAACTTCTGTGTTGAAGATGAACAGTTTGGAGCCGACTAAAGTAAGAAAAAACATTCACGGTTCAGAAATATTATTAGTTTTTTATCGATAAGACGCGTTTGTGATTTTTATGTTATCATCTGTGTTTTTGTAGAAAAATAATTCAGCGAAGCTGATTTTATTATTAGAGCACGTTATGTTGTTAGCACAACAGAAGCCTAATGCTAATCTGTGTTGTTTGCATGTTGTTAGCTCCTCATTCTATCCTGATATTAAYCATAGCTACATGTTAGGTCAGGTTTCTGTCTGTAAACACATGATGTTTATAAGAAGCACAGCTGGATCAGAAAAAACTACAGATTTATATTAAATATAAACAATTTTAACAGTAAGAATAAGTCAGTCTCTTTACAAGACCTGGTGCAGCAGGTTTAGAAAGTCTGGAAACAAAGATAGAAGAGGATAAAAACGGTTGTTTTAGTTGTTTCTTCTAAAGATGAGAATTAAGTTTAAAAAATAAACATGCTCAAACAGAGCAGTGATTTTTAGATTTATTATATATAAAGGTATTTATTATATATAAAGGTAAAATACTGTGCAAAGTGTTAAACCGGCTCAGTTTTTTATATTTATTTTGTAAAATCAGTTTGTTTTAAAGAACAACAGAAACATTTCCACAGATCTACAGTTTGATGTTAACATTAGAAGATGTTTAGTGAACTCACAGTTTAAAATAAATATTCAAACTGCTCCGTAACGTGTTCAGTTACTCCAAYTCTAATATGGTTTTCTGTTTTTATTAAGAAATAGTACCTGTTTTTTATTTTCAGAGTCATGTGACCATCCGGAGAGGCCTGACCTTTCCTCCTCTGAGGCAGTGCACCACATGTTGCCCCCCGGGGCTGTACCACTGCCCCTTCTGTTTACCGGGCTTCTTTAAACCCACAAAACGCTCCAGAGTCAGGCTCCATCTGGAAATCCACATCAGGAGAGCTTGTTTTGTTGGAGGTAATCAGGTTTTCTGTGTGTTTGAGCAGAATGAGGATGAATTCTTCTCAGTCTTTAACTGTGTGCTGTTTCAGAATACACCATCCATAAATGTAGCCTGGACTGCATCACACGGCCTCACTACCACTGCCTGTACTGCATCAGCCCCCTGCTGAGCAGACTGGACCTGAACAGACACGTCCTGCTGTGTGAGGAGAGGCTGCTGCAGACCACGGCTCCACCACAGGACGGAGGAGCCGAGTTAGGACGGATCACAGAGCTGCTGTCTAACGTGGTGAGGACAGACCTGTTAGTGAGGACGGACCTGTTAGTGAGGATGGACCTGTTGGTGAGGATGGACCTGTTGGTGAGGACAGACCTGTTGGTGGGAACAGACCTGTTGGTGAGGACAGACCTGTTGGTGGGGACGGACCTGTTAGTGAGGACAGACCTGTTGGTGAGGACAGACCTGTTGGTGGGAACAGACCTGTTGGTGAGGAC
>NW_013953262.1:127011-130620 GCF_001266775.1 Austrofundulus limnaeus
TCGTGTACAGTGTTAATATACTCGTGTACAGTGTTAATCCACTCGTGTACAGTGTTAATATACTCGTGTACAGTGTTAATCCACTCGTGGATAGTGTTAATATACTCGTGTACAGTGTTAATCCACTCGTGGACAGTGTTAATATACTCGTGTACAGTGTTAATCCACTCATGTACAGTGTTAATCCACTCGTGTCATGTACAGTGTTAATCCACTCGTGTACAGTGTTAATCCACTCGTGTCGTGTACAGTGTTAATCCACTCATGTACAGTGTTAATCCACTCGTGTACAGTGTTAATCCACTCGTGTACAGTGTTAATCCACTCGTGTACAGTGTTAATCCACTCGTGTACAGTGTTAATCCACTCCTCCATGGTTGGGGATTCGACTTTCAGCCATTTTCTTGATGTTTTCTTGCTTGCAACAACGTGCCCAATAGTCTTTTATCAGTGTAGCTACATCACATAAGTACAATATTTCACATTTAAGAGGAGTTTTTGCACCAAATGCATTATTAACATGTTCACAAATCTGTGCCTGATAGTTAGAAATAATCTGACATCCCCAGAAAATATGGAAGTGGTTCACACCAGTAGCCCCACATCTCTGCCTTGATGAGGTTTCTGATTAAGGGAAAACTTTATTTATAAAGTGCCTGTGACATCAAATTTTTGTGATAAATATGAATGCACTTTTCGAAAGATAACTCCACTAAAATATTACAAAACCAACTTCACGCCACTGAGTTGAACAGTTGTTGAGATGTTTGCGTGTGAAGCAACAGGAAGTGATGTCATAGGGGAATGTCAACACGTAAACAGAGTGTTGCTACAATCACTAACAACCCAGACTGTAGAGAAGAATCTGATGTTTCTTTAGATTATTTTAGTCCCTAAGACAGAGACGAAGAAAAGTCAGAGTTCAAATAATATTGTTTTAATAAATAAAACCAGTTTTCTTTCTCAAAGAGTTCCCCTTTGATGTCACTTCCTGTTTCACTTTAGATGAGCCAAATTCAAAGGAGAATATGCCAGTTATGGGACAGAATGGGTAAAATTGTGTTTTTTGCCAATTTTCCAAAATACAGCATGAAGATATTTTCTTTGACTTTTTGTATTTGAAGGATAAACATGTCACAGGCACTTTAAATAAAGATTGTTGTAAAAATGATTGTAAACAGAGACTAGGATTAAAGTAGAACCTCTTCAGTCAGGCAGGAAAGTTGTTTCAGTTTAATATCTTATGTTTGTCTTGTTTTATTTTTAGTTTCTTTAATAAAAGTTTATAAATTCTAGGATTTCTGGCAGCATGTTGGAGTAGCTCTGTTTCTGTGATATTTAACTTTTTTAAATTCTTTCTGGATAAAAAAGCTTTTTTACATGACTCTGCTGTTAGATGCTGTGCAGCTGGAAGGATTTTAGCAAACACCTGTTTTGTTTTTGGACATTTGTTATGATGCGTAACCATAGCAACGTYGTGGTTTGTTATAACCAGGAGCAGCTGGTTAAAAGCCCAGTCACTAGACCACTTATACCAAATTATGAACATTTCAAAGGCATTATGTTGAAGCTGGAATTGAACAAATCAACAGGAAGCTTCTTTTTGGCATGCACATGCTGTATTTCTAAGAAATTGATGAAATATATAAGTTTTTAAGCAACTTAGACATTAGAAATGTTTCCTAAGTTAACTTTAGATGTCTAGTGTGACAGGGTCTTAACATCTCAAGAACTCAAATAAACCTTCAACTACATCCTTGAATCCCAGATGAGTTGAAAAGGAGGTGCTGTGGATGCAGAGCAGGAGCAGAGAGCAGGAAGTTCAAACCATCTCTTCCATCAATCATGGTGGGCAACAAGAGATCAAACTGGAACAAGTTAAACAGACTCCTGACAYAACCCGGACAGAGTTTCACTGAGACATGGCTGTGGGATTATGTCCCTGAGTCCTGCGTCTCCCTGACCATACGATGGACACCCTTGAGCATCCTCTTCATCAGACTGTCCCACTACAACAGAGTCTTCAGTCAGGGGGTCTTCAGATCCTTCCTGCCCACAGCCACCAGGATAATGAGTTACTTTTAATTTCCTGTTGGGATTTATAAAGTCTGAGTTATAAACTGACCTGAACTCTGATTCTCTAGTTTCATTTTTTCTTTAATTGTCATCAAGTGAAATAAAACATGAAACCTTAACAAAATGAAACCAGCTGATCAAAATAAATGTTTACACACCGCTCACATGTAAACAAACAATGTTTACACACCGCTCACATGTAAACAAACAATGTTTACACACCGCTCACCAGAACACCAGAGCCAGGTTTGTTTCAAATATCAGCAAATAAAACACACAGCTGACAATTTAAATGTTTAATAAAGATCTCAGTTCAAAACCAGCAAGTTAAAAAAACATTTGATGTAATTTACATTTTTTTTAATATTAAAAACTAATAAACATAAAAAAAAGGTTAATAAACTGGAAAAGTTCTACCTTTACTTTTTCTGATAGAGAGAGAGGATGGAGGAGGAGCCAGAGCCTGGAGGAGGAGCCAGCAGTTAGAGGAGGAGCCAGAGTCTGGAGGAGGAGCCAGCAGTTAGAGGAGGAGCCAGCGGTTAGAGGAGGAGCTAATGGTTAGAGGAGGAGTTAATGTTTAGAGGAGGAGCCAGTAGTTAGAGGAGGAGCCAGAGTGTGGAGAAGAAGCCAGCAGTTAGAGGAGGAGCTAACAGTTAGAAGAGGAGCTAATGGTTGTAGGAGGAGCTAACAGTTAGAGGAGGAGCCAGAGTATGGAGGAGGNAGCCAGCAGTTAGAGGAGGAGCTAACAGTTAGAAGAGGAGCTAATGGTTGTAGGAGGAGCTAACAGTTAGAGGAGGAGCCAGAGTATGGAGGAGGAGCCAGCAGTTAGAGGAGGAGCTAACAGTTAGAGGAGGAGCCAGCGGTTAGAGGAGGAGCCACCAGTTAGAGGAAGAGCCAGCGGTTACAGGAGGAGCTAACAGTTAGAGGAGGAGCCAGCGGTTAGAGGAGGAGCCAGCAGTTAAAGGAGGATCTAACAGTTAGAGGAGGAGCCAGCAATTGGAGGAGGAGCCAGCAGTTAAAGGAGGATCTAACAGTTAGAGGAGGAGCTAACAGTTAGAGGAGGAGCCGGCGGTTGGAGGAGGAGCCAGCAGTTAAAGGAGGATCTAACAGTTAGAGGAGGAGCCAGCAGTTGGAGGAGGAGCCAGCAGTTAAAGGAGGATCTAACAGTTAGTGGAGGAGCCAGCAGTTGGAGGAGGAGCCAGCAGTTAAAGGAGGATCTAACAGTTAGAGGAGGAGCCAGCAGTTGGAGGAGGAGCCAGCAGTTAAAGGAGGATCTAACAGTTAGTGGAGGAGCCAGCAGTTGGAGGAGGAGCCAGCAGTTAAAGGAGGATCTAACAGTTAGAGGAGGAGCCAGCAGTTGGAGGAGGAGCCAGCAGTTAAAGGAGGATCTAACAGTTAGTGGAGGAGCCAGCAGTTGGAGGAGGAGCCAGCAGTTAAAGGAGGATCTAACAGTTAGAGGAGGAGCCAGCAGTTGGAGGAGGAGCCAGCAGTTAAAGGAGGATCTAACAGTTAGTGGAGGAGCCAGCAGTTGGA
>NW_013953262.1:130720-133032 GCF_001266775.1 Austrofundulus limnaeus
TCTCTTGGAGGAGAGACGAAACGTTTCATTAGAGAAGAACCCGTCCAGAAGACCTATACTATTTTTTTCCTTTTTACCTTTAAACACAAATATTATCTTTACAAAAGTGAAGTACCTGTACAGAGAAATGTTTTAAACAACAAACAGACACACTGGTACTACAGTATATAAAAGCCCAGCTCTGAGTATGCGAGGAGTGAACCAACTCAAACATGTTTTTGTGTCTCAGGTTGTACGTCTTTGCTGGGGATGGAGGGCGGAGCCATCGAGGAGTCTCAGRTCACTGCGTCCTCCATGCACTACGGGGTTCTGGGTCTGCAGCGCTGGGGCCCGGAGCTGGCCAGACTCAACAACCAGGGCATGGTTAACGCCTGGACCTCAGCCTCACACGACAGGAACCCTTGGATTGAGGTGAGAGGAGAGGCTTTTTGAGCTGTGATCGGAGCGATGAACCTGACCTCTGACCTCTGTAGATCAACATGCAGAAGAAGATGCGTCTGACGGGCATCATCACTCAGGGAGCCAGCCGCATGGGGGCGGCMGAGTACATCAAGGCCTTCAAGGTGGCGAGCAGCCTGGATGGAGTCAGTTACATCACCTACAAAGGAGACGGGCTGAGGAGGGAAAAGGTCAGAGGTCACAGCCTAAAACCTGAAGGACACCTCCTCTGTTTCCTCACCTCCTCTCTTGTGTTTGACCTGCAGGTGTTTGTGGGGAACAACGACAACGACGGCACAAAGACCAACATGTTCGACCCCCCTGTGGTGGCTCAGTTCCTGCGGATCGTCCCCGTGGTGTGCCGCAGGGCGTGCACGCTGCGCATGGAGCTGGTGGGCTGCGACCTCAACGGTACTCACTGAGAGGACCTACGGACTCTGAAACATAGCAGGAACGGGTTTGGTCTGGTTCTGATGGGTCTGGAGTTTTTCACTCGTCGATCAGATAAAACGGATTCCAGCTGCAGAACATCTGGATCTTTAGAAGGTTTCATACAAACTGGTCCTGGACAGACCTCCTGCAGGCTGCAAACATTAGGATCAGAGGTCTGGAGAAGTCTTTATATTTCCAGATTATTCTCTGTCCCGTCTTTATRAACAGGTCCAAATTATTTGATGGCAAAATAGAAAACGTTCATGAATTGAAATCGATAACGACAGAACCAGAACCAGAACCAGAAGTTAGTTGTTTCTTGTTGAAAATCCAAACAAAGCCTTCTGATTGGCTCCGCCTCTTCCTTCCTGCTGCAACTTTTAACTGTCAGATTTGATTCTTCTTCCAGGTTGGGGTGTATTCACTCTCTGTCTGCTCTGTCCCGCTCCCTCGCTCCGTTCCTCCGTCTGTTTTTTATTCTCAGTTTATTCCGACCCGGCAGGTTGTTCAGAACCGCTGGGGATGAAGTCCCGCCTCATCTCTGACGAGCAGCTGTCGGCCTCCAGCACCTTCCGGACCTGGGGCATCGACACCTTCACCTGGCACCCTCAGTTCGCCCGGCTGGACAAGGCGGGGAAGACCAACGCCTGGTCCCCGGCCCAGAACAACCGCTCCGAATGGATCCAGGTCCGAGGACGCTTCGGTGTCTGCAGCCAGGTGGTTCTGCAGAACCTCACGGTTCTTGTCTCCTGTCTTCAGGTCGATCTGGGGAAAACAAAACGCCTGACGGGCATCATCACTCAGGGAGCGAAGGACTTCGGGGTGGTCCAGTTTGTGTCAGAGTTCAAGGTGGTCTTCAGCCATGATGGAGTGGCGTGGAGCGCCGTGAAGGAGGAGGACGGCGGCCATGATAAGGTCTGGACCTGGGTTGACCTGAATCCTGTCTCTGACCTGTTCCAGGTCCAAATGATCTCTGATTGTCTCAGAGAGCAGATGTTCTGTTCRGGGATGGACAGTCTTAACGTGGCTTCGGCTTGTTGTTGCACCTTTAGCTGAGTGCTGACACTAAGCAGCTAAAGCTTTCTTACCTCYTCCTGCAGATCTTCCAGGGAAACGTTGACAACAGTTCTCACAAGAAGAACGTCTTCCAGCCTCCGTTCTTCGCCCGCTACGTCCGCGTCCTCCCCTGGGCGTGGCACGAACGCATCACTCTGCGCCTGGAGCTGCTGGGCTGCGACGACTGAGGACGCCCTGAAGCTCCGCCCACATCCATCTGCAGCCTGCCCATCCACCCGCTGGCTCCTCCTCTAACCGCTGGCTCCTCCTCTAACTGTTAGCTCATCCTCTAACTGTTAGATCAGGGGTGTCAAACTCCTGTCCTCGAGGGCCGCTATCCTGCATGTTTTAGAGGTTTTCTTGCTCCAACACACCTGATTTTGATC
>NW_013953262.1:133994-136695 GCF_001266775.1 Austrofundulus limnaeus
TATTTGTGTGTAAATGTACTGAGTGTTTGTAAAGATAGTATTTGTGTGTAAAGGTACTTCACTTTTGTAAAGATAATATTTGTGTGTAAATGTACTGAGTGTTTGTAAAGATAGTATTTGTGTGTAAATATACTGAGTGTTTGTAAAGATAGTATTTGTGTGTAAATGTATGAGTGTTTGTAAAGATAGTATTTGTGTGTAAATATACTGTTTGTAAAGATAGTATTTGTGTGTAAAGGTACTTCACGTACTGCGCTGGCACTGCTGTCCGACGTACGGCGAGGGGCAGTGGCAGCTAAACCCTCCATCCAGATCTTGACACGTTCCTCCGTTCTTACACGGCTGGTTGACACAATCATTCACATCTGAGAATAAAAACAAGTTTTTATTTTAGAAAAAACTGAACAATAAAATCACGAGTGTTGGACGTGTGGACACCTGTGTGGAGGAGAGAACTGCTGCTGCCATCAGGTTCAAATATTACCTGATGTTTGACTCYAACACTTCAGTTTCTCASTTTAAACTTTTATGTTTTATTGTGAATCAAATGTGGTTTTATCTGGTCTGTAAATCATTTTGTTCAGTTTTTATTTAAAGCTCAGACTCTGAGACGTAAAGAATCTGTTTTCAACACTGATTTCCTCCAACAAACTAAAGGTTCTTGGGAATTTGGTAAAGGGGTCATAAGGGGACTGAATTGAACCCAGAKAGGAGGACTGGTGCATGCTAAGAGACCTGGGGGCTCTTTTATTAAGGATGCAAAGAAAGCCCCCCACAGACCCACTGAATGAGCTCCTTTCATGGACCTGCTGAGGGGACTCGTCTCTTTCAGTGCTGCTGTTGGTGCAGGGTGAAAACACTCGTACTGGACCTGCAGACACTCACTGGTCTGGCAGTGCACGCCTTCGAAGCCCGGCTGACACCTGCAGACGTATTCGCTGAAGACGTCTCCTCGTCGGCTCGGACCCACGACCTGGCAGGACCCGTCGTTCCTGCAGGGGTTGGGGCTGCAGGGTCCTGAGGGGAGCAGGAGGGAAACACCTTCATCTCAGCCCTGTTCTCCCTCCAAAACGCCTGTTTTCCCGCCCTACCTGTCTCTGTCAGGTTACAGGTGWCTCCGTCGAAGCCGTCGGCACAGATGCAGATGAAGGGGTCCTCTCCCACCCCCGTCACACAGGTTCCCCCGTTCTGACAAACGTTCACCTGACAGTACTCACCTGAGGAGAAAACATGTTCAACCATCACCAGGGGCGTCACTAGGCCTATTTTAGGGGGCTGGAGCCCCCCTTGTCTTTAAAACCTAGTGACGCCCCTGACCATCACAACCAGGTGAGCCTCACCGTTTCCTCTGTATTTTCAAAATAAAACACAGYTTTATTTGTTGTTGTCTGATGTTTACTTGTGTTGTGGTTCTGATCAGCAGGTGGTTCTGGTACGTTCAGCCGGAGCGGGACGTGTTTATCCTCAGGATTAGGAGCTGCAGGATTAACAAGGACTAGCCAGGATGAGAGGACAGGCAGCACACCTGAGAGACAGGTGAGCCCCACAGACACAAACAGGTCCAAAACACTCAGCAGCTGCAGGTCTGACCTCTTTAATCCCCCCGGGTCAGTTTGCAGGTGGACCTGAAGTAGGGCCGGACGGATCCAGACAGGAAACAGATGGTGTTGTTTCCTGCTCCACCTGCATGGAGCTGTGAGCTGAAACCAGCTTTTCAAAATAAAACTCCTCCTGTGAGGCTGAGTCACATTTAATCACCACCTCAGACAATAATGAGCAGCTAGCTCAGGATCCAAACCAGCACAGGCTCCTGACCTGCTGCATGACGTCATCACATGATGAAGGTCTGGATGTTGACCTCCTTCATGTCAACAAACAACAGAACATCTCAGGAGGAGTTGTTTCTGACCCTTACCTCTGACTGACATCAGCTGAATCAGCAGAATCCAAACTCCTAAAACTTCAGAAACTGGGTTTCCTGACAGCTCCATGTCCGCTCCTGAACCGAGCCGGGTCTGCTGTGGGAAAAACCAGAACTCAGAGCGAGTCCTCCTGCGGGCAGCCGAGCCTTGCTCTGATTGGATAACTCAGAACACGTGACTTCATCATCCAATGAGGGAAGCGCTCACCCAACCACACAGGAACGGCCACTGACGGCGCCAGGCGAGATTCTGGCCGCCATCTTGGTAGGTGCTAGGTGCGTGTCTGTCCTGTTTCCATGTTTTGTTTTGTTCAAGTCCTGAGCTGCAGTTTGCTGAGTCATCAGTCCTCCTGCTCACACTCATCCTGATTTCACTGAAACTAACTTTCATCTTGTTTTAGTGGAACCAGAAGACACCAACAGGCCCGGTCAGCGTCACCGGGTCCAACCACTGACCCAGCACACCACTGTGAGAAAACCATCCTAACTGGATCAGAACACAGCAGAACCTCATGTGATGAACTCCTTTACATGTTAGTCTGAGTCACCAAGACCCAGAACTGAGACCCAGAACTGAGACCCAGAACTGAGACCAAGAACTGAGACCCAGAACTGAGACCAAGAACTGAGACCCAGAACTGAGACCAAAAACTGAGACCCAGAACTGAGACCCAGAACTGAGACCCAGAACTGAGACCAAGAACTGAGACCCAGAACTGAGACCAAGAACTGAGACCCAGAACTGAGACCAAAAACTGAGACCCAGAACTGAGACCCAGA
>NW_013953262.1:137519-140373 GCF_001266775.1 Austrofundulus limnaeus
CACACACACACACACACACACACACACACACACACACACACACACACACACACACACACAGACGCAGGAGGGGGACGGGAGGATCATTTATGCTGCTGCTCATTTTCCTGAATATTTCAGATGAATATTGGCAGCAGTTGTGCTGCAGAAGACAAAAGGAAATGAAGTGTTGGTTCTGGAGCCAAAGACAACAGTCAGTGTGAGAAAGTCTGTCCGCAGGTCCAGAACCAGGTCCAGAATCAGGTCCAGAACCAGATCCAGAACATATTAAAATGTTTCAATCACGGATTTATTCAAACTTAGATTAATCAGTCAGAAACAAGTGAGACAGTTCATGATGAAGACTGTGGACATTTGTTTCTGCAGCAAGACAGCAAGGAACAAATCAGCTAAAATTATATAAAAAACAGCTAAAACTCAAGTGGTAGTATCTGAGAGTCATCCCTGTTTAGACACAGTGAGTGAAGGACAGCTGAAAGTGGCTGAAGCTGAAACCAAGTTGTTTCAGATGAGCTAAAAGCTAAACAGTGAAAGGCTAGTTAAAAGCTAAAAGTAGCTTAAGAAGATAAACAGCAGCTGAAGCAAACAGTCAAAAATCTGAGTTTACGAAGACAGAAAACCGGTTTGACATCCTGAAAGTCCAACAGAAGTTAATGCAAAAATCAGATGTTTTGTTTGACAAAGAGCCAAACTTCAGGAGAACCTGAAGGTTCTGTTCTGTAAACATGGTTCTGTCAGCTGTGATGGAGGGGCCGCGCACAGGGCAGCACGTTAGAAGAACCAGAACCAGAACCAGAACCAGACTGTTGAGACTAACTGCAAAATACATCCAAGAAGGACATCAACAGAACCAGAGGAGAATCCAGGACTGATGATGCTGAACCTCCTGAAGTTGGGTTCAGACTGAAGGTTCTGTTGGGTTCAGACTGAAGGTTCTGTTGGGTTCAGACTGAAGGTTCTGTTGGGTTCAGAGTGATGAGAGCAGAGCTGAATGTCAGCAGATGTGAAGTCTGTGTGAAAACTATCAGTAAACTGAATAAAATTCCTCACAGGAACAAGAATTCTTACATGTCAGGTTTGTGCCTTTTTGTTTAAAACCTTTTTTCTGTTGCAGTTTTACACAGATTTAAAAAGTGACAGAAACAAAGAACATGACGAGAAAGTCTCCTAAAAATTATGATGATGTGAAGGTGTGAAATAAAACAGTAAAAAAGACACTGTACGCTAACTCTGCTAACTCTACTAAAGCTGCTAACTCTGCTAACTCTACTTAAGATGCTAACTCTGCTAATGCTGCTAAGTCTGCTAACTCTACTAAAGCTGCTAACTCTGCTAACTCTACTAAAGCTGCTAACTCTGCTAATGCTGCTAACTCTGCTAACTCTACTAAAGCTGCTAACTCTGCTAATGCTGCTAACTCTGCTAACTCTACTAAAGCTGCTAGCTTTGCTAACTCTGCTAGTGCTGTTAACTCTGCTAACTCTACTAAAGATGCTAACTCTGCTAATGCTGCTAACCTTGCTAACTCTACTAAAGCTGCTAACTCTGCTAATGCTGCTAACTCTGCTAACTCTACTAAAGCTGCTAAGTCTGCTAATGCTGCTAACTTTGCTAACTCTGCTAGTGCTGCTAACTTTGCTAACTCTGCTAGTGCTGTTAACTCTGCTAACTATACTAAAGCTGCTAACTCTGCTAACTCTACTTAAGCTGCTAAGTCTGCTAACTCTTCTTAAGATGCTAACTCCGCTAATGCTGCTAAGTCTGCTAACTCTTCTTAAGATGCTAACTCCGCTAATGCTGCTAAGTCTGCTAACTCTACTTAAGATGGTAACTCTACTAAAGCTACTAACTCTACTAACTCTACTAACTCTGCTAACACATCCGTTCATTCAAGCCATCAAACTTTCAGTTGCAGCTGGTGTCTGACCTACATTTGAAACTGCTGGACCACAGGAACCGCTCATGTTGTTTTCAGTGAACTCATTTTGAATTTAAACTTTACATATTTTATACAGCAGTGTTAGCAGCATTAGCATTTGGTTTTGTCTCATGATGTCACAATAAAAATCACACACCAGCTGCATAGGCTGTTCCATTCTGAAATGTATTTTATGCTTAGCACTCCACAGAAATCACTACACTTCAAATTACTGAAACTAAAACCATCTAAACACTACCTGACTTCATTGAAAACAAATGTGATTTAAACCCAGTCTATATGAACCGGATGTGGTTTAGACCCAGTCTACATGAACTGGATGTGATTTAAACCCAGTCTACATGAACTGGATGTGGTTTAGACCCAGTCTACATGAACTGGATGTGGTTTAGACCCAGTCTACATGAACTGGATGTGATTTAAACCCAGTCTACATGAACTGGATGTGATTTAGACCCAGTCTACATGAACCGGGTGTTATTTAGACCCAGTCTACATGAACCAGGTGTTATTTAGACCCAGTCTACATGAACCAGATGTAATTTATACCCAGTCTACATGAACCGGAAATGATTTAAACCCAGTCTACATGAACCAGGTGTTATTTAGACCCAGTCTACATGAACCAGGTGTTATTTAGACCCAGTCTACATGAACCAGGTGTAATTTATACCCAGTCTACATGAACCGGAAATGATTTAAACCCAGTCTACATGAACCGGAAATGATTTAGACCCAGTCTACATGAACCAGGTGTTATTTAGACCCAGTCTACATGAACCAGATGTGATTTAAACCCAGTCTACATGAACCAGGTGTTATTTAGACCCAGTCTACATGAACCAGATGTGATTTAAACCCAGTCTACATGAACCAGGTGTTATTTAGACCCAGTCTACATGAACCAGATGTGAT
>NW_013953262.1:140383-144100 GCF_001266775.1 Austrofundulus limnaeus
GCTGCTAAGTCTGCTAACTCTTCTTAAGATGCTAACTCCGCTAATGCTGCTAAGTCTGCTAACTCTACTTAAGATGGTAACTCTACTAAAGCTACTAACTCTACTAACTCTACTAACTCTGCTAACACATCCGTTCATTCAAGCCATCAAACTTTCAGTTGCAGCTGGTGTCTGACCTACATTTGAAACTGCTGGACCACAGGAACCGCTCATGTTGTTTTCAGTGAACTCATTTTGAATTTAAACTTTACATATTTTATACAGCAGTGTTAGCAGCATTAGCATTTGGTTTTGTCTCATGATGTCACAATAAAAATCACACACCAGCTGCATAGGCTGTTCCATTCTGAAATGTATTTTATGCTTAGCACTCCACAGAAATCACTACACTTCAAATTACTGAAACTAAAACCATCTAAACACTACCTGACTTCATTGAAAACAAATGTGATTTAAACCCAGTCTATATGAACCGGATGTGGTTTAGACCCAGTCTACATGAACTGGATGTGATTTAAACCCAGTCTACATGAACCAGGTGTTATTTAGACCCAGTCTACATGAACTGGATGTGATTTAAACCCAGTCTACATGAACCAGGTGTTATTTAGACCCAGTCTACATGAACTGGATGTGATTTAAACCCAGTCTACATGAACCAGGTGTTATTTAGACCCAGTCTACATGAACCAGATGTGGTTTAGACCCAGTCTACATGAACCAGATGTGATTTAAACCCAGTCTACACGAACCAGGTGTTATTTAGACCCAGTCTACATGAACAAGCTGCGATTTAAAGCCAGTCTACATGAACCAGGTGTTATTTAGACCCAGTCTACATGAACCAGGTGTGGTTTAGTTTACAGGTTTATTCAAAGGTGAGGAAGTGAAACTGGACAGGACAGGTGGACAGGTGGGCAGGTGGGCAGGTGGACAGGTGGGCAGGTGGACAGGTGGCAGGTGGGCAGGTGGACAGGTGGACAGGTGGCAGGTGGGCAGGTGGGCAGGTGGACAGGTGGCAGGTGGGCAGGTGGGCAGGTGGACAGGTGGCAGGTGGACAGGTGGGCAGGTGGACAGGTGGGCAGGTGGACAGGTGGACAGGTGGACAGGTGGACAGGTAAAATGGGACTCAGTGTTGAAGAGCTGTAGAGGACACAGATCTTGGACAGAATGATTATTTATCTGTCAGTCACGTGACCTGCTGAGAATAACCCTGCAGGTATTAAACAGGTGAGCAGGTTTGTTCCTCAGATGAGTCCAGTTCTCGCGAGAGCAGGAAGAGAAAAAACGAGTTTGGGGGAAAGTTGAAGCAGCAGGATGAGAAGAGAGGAGAGCTGCAGAGAAGGACGGACTCAGACGTTTCTCCTCCTCATCCTCTGGAAACCAGCCGCTCCTTTACAGAACCAGAGTCCAGAACAGAACCAGAGTCCAGAACAGAACCAGAGTCCAGAACAGAACCAGAGACCAGAACAGAACCAGAGTCCAGGAGCGGCACGATGCGCATCTGCTTTTAGCTCCAGAACCAGGAAAGTTTGAGATTTTTTTAAGTTCTGCGAACTTTTTGTTTTTCTTGGTTCTCAGAGGTTTGTTCAGCTGGTACCTGCAGGAGAACCAGATCCAGGAGAACCCGTTCCAGGCGGAACCCCTCCTGTGGAGTCCAGGTGGAGGATTTCAGATTAATTCATCCTGAAAGCAGAACGGTTCTGGTCTCTGCCCCCTTTAAACCCTTTAAACCTGCTTGTTTTGCAGCTTTGAGTCCGGACCTCGGAGGTCTTTGGGTCTGGGAGCCTAAAGCGGACTGAGCGGACTGGACCGAGCCCCGGAGCTGCGGACATGCCGGACAGGAAGCGCGGGGGGCGGCTGCTGCAGTCGGCCGTGGCTCTGCTGGTCCTCCTGGAGGTCTCTGCGGGACTCGGAGAGGCTGCAGAGGCGCTGGAGACCCGGGACGGGGACCTGGAGTCCGGGCAGACCGACCCCAGGTCCAACAGGGCCAAGAGGAGGGGCGGAACCGACGCCCTCAGAGGGTAAGATGGACTTCAGAACCTACCTCAGAGTGGTCTCCATGGTCACCACACCTGTGTCTCACTCCCTGACAGGCAGGCAGAAACACAGAGTGAAAAGTAAGCCTCAGACGAACCCAGAAGGTTCTGATGGTACCACCTGTCAGAGCTAAGACCCAGATGACCCAGAATCCTCCATCTGAACCTGTGGTTCTGTAAAAAGTTCTGAAACCAGCATGTAAAGTCCAGCTTGACCCGTTTAAATTCTGCTGGTTCTGAAGAGCTGCGGTCCAAACAGGACCGGGTTGACCCAGATGTAGAGAGATCCTGGTTTTATTGTTTCATTGTTCAGGTACCAGGAGTCAGAACCAGAACCTGATGTTCGGGTCAGAATTTAAGGTTTGGTTTTAAATCTGCTGGACAGGAAGTTGGACCTGAACATCTGAACGCTGAGTCAGCACGCTGAGTCTAAAACGCTGAGTCAGCACGCTGAGTCCAAAACGCTGAGTCAGAAACGCTGAGTCAGCACGCTGAGTCTAAAACGCTGAGTCAGCACGCTGAGTCCAAAACGCTGAGTCAGCACGCTGAGTCCAAAACGCTGAGTCAGCACGCTGAGTCCAAAACGCTGAGTCCAAAACGCTGAGTCCAAAACGCTGAGTCAGCACGCTGAGTCTAAAACGCTGAGTCAGCACTCTGAGTCCAAAACGCTGAGTCAGCACGCTGAGTCCAAAACGCTGAGTCAGCACGCTGAGTCTAAAAACGCTGAGTCAGCACGCAGAGTCTAAAACGCTGAATCAGCACGCTGAGTCTAAAATGCTGAGTCAGCATTCAGGCTGGTAAACTTCTGGTTATTGTTTCATTTTATTATTGACATCGTTTTGCTGATTGAAGTAAAAATGATGAAACTGTGTTTACAACATTTGTAGCTTCGAGCTACTTTTTGCTGGTTTTAGCTACTGCTCTTCTAACTTTAGCTGCTGTCGGTTAATGCGTTAGTCATTTGAGCTTTTAACCAGTGTTTGACAGGTCTTAGTTTGGTTTATTATAAAACAGATTGATTTATTGCTTCTGTTTGTTGAAAAGTACTTAAGAAGACGTAAAAATAAGAACATATTAAATCACAATTCATAGATAAAAACATTATAATCAGGTTATTTCCCAAAATAGTTCAGCTTTAGTTTTTAGCTTTAGTTGTCAAATTTGATCTTTTGTTGTTTTTTTAGCTTAAATAATTCAGCCTGTTTCAAAAATTTAGCTGCTGTTTAGCTGTTGTTTAGCTGCTGTTTAGCTGTTGTTTAGCCTTTTTTAGCTGTTTTTTAACTGCTGTTTAGCTGTTGTTTAGCTGTTTTTAGCTGTTTTTTAACTGCTGTTTAGCTGTTGTTTAGCTGTTTTTAGCTGTTTTTTAACTGCTGTTTAGCTGTTGTTTAGCTGTTGTTTAGCTGTTGTTTAGCTGTTGTTTAGCTGTTGTTTAGCTGCTGTTTAGCTGTTGTTTAGCTGCTGTTTAGCTGCTGTTTAGCTGTTGTTTAGCTGCTGTTTAGCTGCTGTTTAGCTGTTGTTTAGCTGCTGTTTAGCTGCTGTTTAGCTGTTGTTTAGCTGCTGTTTAGCTGCTGTTTAGCTGCTGTTTAGCTGTTTTTTAGCTGCTGTTTAGCTGCTTTTAGCTGCTGTGTAGCTGCTGTGTAGCTGCTGTTTAGCTGTTGTTTAGCTGCTGTTTAGCTGC
>NW_013953262.1:154237-157996 GCF_001266775.1 Austrofundulus limnaeus
AGGACAGGGGACAGAGGGCAGGGGACAGAGGGCAGGGGACAGAGGACAGGGGGCAGGGGACAAGGACAGGGGGCAGGGGACAGAGGGCAGAGGACAGAGAACGTCTTCATGTCTTCTAACTCAGTCTTGTCCTCCGTCCTGCAGCGATCTGTCGGAGTTCTTGTGGGGACGGGTTCTGCTCCAGACCCAACATGTGCACCTGCCCCAACGGACTGATCTCTCCATCCTGTGGATCCAAGTCAGGTGATTAAGCTCCGCCTCTCTGAGGTGCAGCGGGCTCAGGGGTCAGAGGTCAGCTGCTCCTGGTCCACACCTCAGTCTGGTTTAGTCTGCAGCCCTGTCTCAACATGGACCAGATGAAGAGTTCAGTCTGACAGAGCTGCAGCTAACGTTTGTTTTAATAATCGATTAATCTTTCGATTATTCTGACCATTAATCCAGTAATCAAATATAAAAAACTTGTCATGTTCTGCAGTAATTATTTAAGCTCATTTTATTAGAAATACACTTATTTAATATTGTGAAGGGGTAATATACACCCTGCTGCATTCAAAGTAAAATTATAATAAAAGTTGTATTAATTAATGCATTTTAAACTCCATTTGTTTGTATTTATATATGTGAGGTTTGAGGAGGCATTAATTAAAAACACTGAATCATTTTAACATCACTGAAAAATCTAAACGCTTAAATTTATTGTTATAGACTGGAAAACTGATTTTTTTTAGTTATAAATTTAATAAGTAAAATGTGTAATATAAACATTTGGGTGTTGCACATTGAGTTTTGTAGAGTTCACTTGTTAATTGTAACAAAAAATTCATATTTTTTTAAGACAGTTATGAGGTTGATGCAGAGTTCCCCTTTAAAGATTTAGTCTTGACTGCTCAGCTACAAACAATATGACCGTATAATGAAGGATAAAATCATAAAAAGCAGCAGCAGATAATATAAGAAATCCAACTATCTTCTATAAATTATTTTAAACTTGAAATATTTACTCCAAATATCTCATTTAAACAAAGATAAAATCATATGAACAAACATGTTTCAGCTCAAGCTGTCGATCTGTTGTTGTGTTTTTATTTTTATCTGACAAACTTACAGGAAGTCTTGTTTTTAATCACACAACTCACTCAGTGTTTAATAAAACCTGCCAGGTCACCATGATTAGTCAGCAGAAGTAACGTTAGTTTAAACACACCTCCTCCTGTACATTTCCTGTGTGGTCCACGCGGCCCTGACCCTCCTGGAGCTGAAGGATCCTCAGGTCTGAATGCTCTTCATGGACTTCACTTCTGAGTCCAGCACCATGGTTCCTCAGACCCTGGGAAATAAACTCTCCTCGTTTGGACTGAGCTCTTCTCTCTGCAACTGGGTCCTGGACCTCCTGACCAACAGGCCYCAGTCTGTGAGGATCCACAACATAACCCTCAGCAGTGGTTGTCCTCAGGGCTGTGTGCTGAGCCCCCTCCTGTTCCCGCTGCCCACACATGGCTGCTCAGCCGTCCATCCAGGCTGTCATATTGTGAAGTGTGCAGGTGACACAGCAGGGGTTGGAGACGAGTCCAGCTGCAGGCAGGAGGTGGAACACCTGAAGGGTCGGTGCAAAGAGAACAACCTCTGCATCGACGTTAAAAAGATGAAGGAGATGATTGTGGASTTCAGAAGGGGTCAGCAGGCCCACCTCCACCTCCACCTGCACATTGGAGGATCTGRGGTGGAAGTGGTGAACAGGTGAGTGCACCACCAACACTTCCACCCTGGTCAGGAAGAAACATCAGCAGCTCTGCTRCCTCAGGAGMCTGAGACGAGCTGGACTCTGGACTCTGTCCTACAGATGTGTGCCGGAGAGCGTTGTGTGCTCCAGCATCAACGTTTTCTACAATCTGCTGCTGCTCCAAACTTCCTTATCCCCAGTATTTATGTTTTTATTTTAACTCTATTCTACTTGTTCTGTCTTTTTTATCCGTTGTATCCATATTTAATTGATTTTGGATGTAACTGGACCGTGAGAATACAACTTTCGTTCCACCACATGAACCATGTGATGTGAATGACAATAAAGTCTCCTTGAATCCTTGAATTGTGGAACACAAATAAAAGTGCGCTGATTATAACCGTACATATTTTTTACGAAGCTTCGAGGCAGATAATTTGCCTCGAGGATTTTTGTGTAATTGAATTACTGGAATTATTCGAGGACTCGTTTCAGTTTGGGTCTGGAACAGTGGGAGCTGTCAGAACCATGCAGGCTGCTCATAAAAAGTTCTGTAACATGGAGCTGGATCCAGACCCTGCAGCACTCAGCACCACTGAGCCACCACTCTGCTGCTGACGTCCCAGCACATCCCAACACATGATATATGTTGCAATCATGTTTTTGGAAGCCGATCTGGTGGGTTTGTGTGTTTTGGACGACGTCCACAGTCAACATGTCCGTGTTTCTCTCATGGAGCTCTTCAGAGCGGTGAGCTCAGATGTTTCCACAGCCTCAATTAAATCTGAGATCAGCTGTTGAGAAATCCTTCTGAGGGGGAAGTGTTTGTGGGGTTCATGTTCTTAAAGACGTGTGTGTGTGTGTGTGTGTGTGTGTGTGTGTGTGTGTGTGTGTGTGTGTGTGTGTGTGTGTGTGTGCGCCCACAGTTCAGAACTGTAACATCCGCTGCATGAACGGGGGGTCGTGTGCAGAAGACCACTGCTTGTGTCAGAAAGGCTACGTGGGAAACCACTGCGGTCAACGTAAGGACAGCTTCCTGATGTCCACTTCCTGTCTGTCCTCAGGTGTGTCCGCTCTGTCTTCACCTGCTTGTTTTTCATTCCTCACCAGCTGTCTGTGAGAACGGCTGTCTGAACGGAGGACGCTGCGTGGCCCCCAACAGATGTGTGTGTACGTACGGCTTCACGGGGGCCCAGTGCGAGCGAGGTAAGCCCCTCCCTCCAGCTGCTGCGCTGCGCTGCGCTGCGCGGTCACACTGCTGGTAGAAACGTGCTGAAATGTTTTTGTGTTGGGAAACGTCTGCATGTGGAGAAGTTTCCACATCTGCTCTGAGACGAAGGTTCTGTTTAGCAGCAGAGACCTCCTCTGGTTCCTGTGTGTGTGTTTAGGTTTGTGCTTGTGTTCAGTGTGTGTGTGTGTGTGTGTGTGTGTGTGTGTGTGTGTGTGTGTGTGTGGCACCAGTGGCTCGTTAGGCTCACAGTCCGGACCTTTAATGCTAATATTTGGACTCTTAATTAGCCTCATCCTTTGAAGCAGACCAGGCTTCAGGGTTCTGTCAGACGTCAGGTTTATTCTGGACTTCTCTGCTGACCTCCACTCCTCATCCCACGTATTTATTTAGCATGTTAGCTTTAGCACATGTTAGCTTTAGCATGTGTTAGTTTTAGCATGTGTTAGTTTTAGCATGTAGGCCCTGATAACTGAGTGGCCAGTAATGGAAAATGAGAAGGAGATTATTTATTTGTGTTAACTCAGTCTAATGCCAGCTTTTCCATGCTAGTTGGTAGCCTCTCCGATGCTAATGCCAGCTTTTCCATGCTAGTCATTAGCCTCTCCGATTCTAATGCCAGCTTATCCATGCTAGTCGCTAGCTTCTCTGATGCTAACGTCAGCTTATCCATGCTAGTCATTAGCCTCTCTGATGCTAACGCCTGCTTATCCATGTTAGTTGCTAGCCTCTCTGATGCTAACTCCAGCTTATCCATGCTAGGAGCTTGCCTCTCCGATGCTAACGCCAGCTTATGCATGCTAGTCACTAG
>NW_013953262.1:158806-160162 GCF_001266775.1 Austrofundulus limnaeus
CATGCTAGGAGCTTGCCTCTCCGATGCTAACGCCAGCTTATGCATGCTAGTCACTAGCTTCTCTGATGCTAATGCCAGCTTATCCATGCTAGTTGCTAGCCTCTCCAATGCTAACCCACCTGGTTCATTGGTTCCACCTGGGCGTTGTGTTACCATGGTGACACCCACCTGTAGCTGCAGGTARAGGTGGTCCCACTGATGAGGATCAGTTCTGATCCTGGACCTCTGAGATCCTGAGAGAGCAGCAGGAACCAGTTTTGGTTTCCTCACTGGTACCTGTTGAGTCTTTGTTCACTTGAGGTTTTTTTAGAATCATGTGAGAACCTAGTCCTGGTCCTGGTTGGTCCTGGAACCCTGGAACTGAAACAGGTGGACCTCATCCCAGGACTAGTTTCAGGACTGGACTCTGTCTTGATTCAAACAGGCTAAATGAAAATAAAAAATCAGTTTTTGTGCAGAACAAACCAAAAACCCTGAATCTTTTTTTCCTCTAAATCAAAGTAAAGAAGTTCTGCAGGGTCCAGACTACAGGAGTCTCGGCCCGACTTGACCCAGATCTGTCCCTCCAGATGTTTGCAGCAGAAATGGTTCCAGGTCTTTAGCTGGTATCAGGTTCAGATCAGAGACTGTTAGTGTGAAAAGCATCAGGAGGTAATGAGCTGTGAGTCAAATCTCCTGAACGTGTTTCTGTTTGTTGGTTTTTCTCTCTGAAGTGTTGTTTACAGCAGGTCACATGACTCGATGCTGAATTACCCCTGATTGCCCCCATCTGTCGGACCGCTCTGTTTTATGCCCCAATTATTTAGAGTTTTGTAACATAAAGAAGCTAAAGATGAAAGAAAAGCTTCATACTTTGGTTTATTTTCCTGGTGTCAGACAGAGGAGTTGGTTTTCCTTCATGTTTGACCTCTGATGACATTTCCTCTGTATCTGATCAGCGGGTCACAGGCTGACGAGCGATCTGCTGACCCGCGGTCCCACGACTCGGCACAGCTGACTGCAGCATCAGTGGCTTCTTTGTTGCATCAAAATGAAATTAGTGTTGGAATCCAGTGAGACTCAGCTGCTGCTGCTGCGTTCAGGCGTCCTGCTGCAGAGTCAGAGCGTTCCTCACTCCAACAATGAGCCTCCTTAAAGAAGGCCTTTGGTGAACTGTTAGTGTGAGCAGAAACATTATCACCCACCTTTACCTGTCAGCAGCAGCATCATCATCATCATCATCATCATCATCATCATCATCATCCTCTGAGGAAAGGCTGTCTGTTCAGTTTTTATCTTTCAGTTCCTCAACGACTTTCCTCCATCATCTGTGGTTAGACAACTCTGTCTGTGTGTGTGTGTGTGTGTGTGTGTGTG
>NW_013953262.1:161415-163570 GCF_001266775.1 Austrofundulus limnaeus
ACACACACACACACACACACACACACACACACACACACATACACAAAGGATGAAGAATGAAATGACAACATCTTCAGCTGCCTGCCTCTCCCTGTTTACCTCAGCTGAAACCTTCAGCTTGTTTTTAGTTTTTGCTCATTAGAAGAATTTAATCTCAGACATGAAATGAGCTGAAGAGAAAACAAACCTTCTGCTGTTTTTAAAGCTGAAACTATTTAACTGAAGCCGCAGTCCTTCAGAACTACAAGTACTGACACTGAGTATTGGTTATACTGAGTACTACAAGTACTAATGGATTCTCCTCCTGCTTTAAACATCCAGACTTGTCTTTGTCACAGAATCAAACTCTGAATGAGGAGCTGAGATATTTCCACCTGAAGCAGATRATTCAGGTCCGTTCGTGGACCAGAATCGTCTCAGAACCAGACCGARGTCCACCCCTCCCTAGAAGCAAAAGTTGACCAAGAATCAAAAGTATTTGGTCTCCAGTGGCTTCGGAGCWGGAGGGAGGGAGACAGACTGAGAGATGACCCACTTCTGCTTCTCGCAGTACCGGTGCCAGAGGAGGCTGTGGTGCACGTGACGGATCTGGGCCGGGCCCCGGTCAGAATGGGAAAAGCACAATGTCTRGTTTGTTTTAAGTGACTGCTCTCTCCTTTCCTCCGAGTGTCTGTCTGCTGTGAAAAAAGTTTGCTTTTGGATTTCGTCCAGAAGTTTTCCTTCTGCCTCTATCTGGGCTTCCAGTCGTCCACCTGATGAAAGGTTCTGGTTTTGATGAATCAGTTGGAAATTTTGCAGCTAAGGAGAGTGTTTAGAGGATGAAAATCAAAGCCTGAAGTTCTGAACCCAATCTCCGGGGGGGAGACGGAGGGACTTTCTTCACACTATCATAAATGTTGGGAACAATTTAGTTTTAATTCGAGGGTGTTGGTGTGGAAATCACCTACTCTGTTCCAGAGACACACCCTGCCAGCTGAGGCTGAAGATAATCACCTTCAACTGAAAATAATCAAAAGCACCAAACAGCACAAACTTTACTGTTTCCTTCAAACACATTGGTTCCTTTTGAGTTCTTCTGATCAGTTTACTATGAYCATACTGGTTCCACTCTAACACACCAGTTCTCCTAAAACACATTGGTTCTCCTCAGACACATCAATTACCTCAAACATCGGTTTTCCTCTAAGACACCAGTTCTCCTCAAACACACCAGTTCCCTTAAAACACATCGATACATTGGTTCCCCTCTAACACATTGGTTAATTGGTTTCCCTCAGAGACATCGGTACGTTGGTTGCCCTCAACACATTGTACATTGGTTATCCTTGGACACATCGGTACATTGGTTATTCTTGGACACATTGGTACGTTTGTTGTCCTCGAACACATCTGTACATTGGTTATCCTTGGACACATCGGTACATTGGTTGTCCTCAAACACATCGGTACATTGGTTATCCTTGGACACATCGGTACATTGATTGTCCTCGAACACATCGGTACATTGGTTATCCTCAAACACATCGGTACATTGGTTGTCCTCGAACACATCGGTACATTGGTTGTCCTCGGACACATCGGTACACTGGTTGTCCTCGAAGACATCGGTACATTGGTTGTCCTCGAAGACATCGGTACATTGGTTGTCCTCTAACACATCGGTACATTGGTTATCCTCTAACACATCGGTACATTGGTTATCCTTGGACACATCGGTACATTGGTTGTCCTTGGACATATCGGTACATTGGTTGTCCTCTAACACATCGGTACATTGGTTGTCCTCTAACACATCGGTACATTGGTTATCCTCGGACACATCGGTACATTGGTTGTCCTCGAACACATCGGTACATTGGTTATACTTGGACACATCGGTACATTGATTGTCTTCGAACACATCGGTACATTGGTTATCCTTGGACACATTGGTACGTTGGTTGTCCTCGAACACATCTGTACATTGGTTGCCCTTGAACACATCGGTACATTGGTTATCCTTGGACACATCGGTACGTTGGTTGTCCTCTTAACACATCGGTACATTGGTTATCCTTGGACACATTGGTACGTTGGTTGTCCTCGAACACATCGGTACATTGGTTATCCTTGGACACATCGGTACATTGGTTATCCTTGGACACATCGGTACATT
>NW_013953262.1:164828-166885 GCF_001266775.1 Austrofundulus limnaeus
AACACATCGGTACATTGGTTATCCTTGAACACATCGGTACATTGGTTATCCTTGGACACATCGGTACATTGGTTATCCTTGGACACATCGGTACATTGGTTGTCCTCGAACACATCGGTACGTTGGTTGTCCTCGAACACATCGGTACATTCGTTGTCCTCTAACACAGTGGTACGTTGGTTGTCCTCGAACACATTTATCTGTACATTGGTTGCCCTTGAACACATCGGTTCATTTTATGATTGTCAGGAGAGTTTAATTGATGTCAGTATCTTACCTTCATTTGTTAGGAGAATCCTGGTGAAGTTCTAAGCAGACATCTAATGAGAGCCGCACACTTCAAGCGAAACATCAACAAATGAAATGTCTCACAAATATGTATCTTTAGACCAAAACACAAAAAACTTCTTTCATAGTAAAGTTTCTGATCTAATGTTTGTCAGAATAGTATTTTTCCTTCTATCCATCAGTTGTTAGAAGTAAAGTCTTGTTTCTGTCTGCAGATTACCGGACCGGTCCGTGTTTTGCCTCCGTTAACAACCAGATGTGTCAGGGCCAGCTAACGGGCATCGTGTGCACCAAAACCTTGTGCTGCGCCACGGTGGGGCGTGCGTGGGGTCACCCCTGTGAGATGTGCCCGGCTCAGCCCCACCCCTGCCGGAGAGGATTCATACCAAACCACCGGACCGGGGCGTGCCAAGGTAAAGTCTGATCCTGGGGGCCGAGGCTCCTTTCTGTTTTTATACATTTCTGTGAATAAACTGCTGCGTCTAACTTTTTCCTCCTCCATCACCGGCCCCCTCCCCTCTGGGGGATTAGTTCTGATTGAGTTAAATTGGGTCGGCAGGGGTGCTTCCCACATGTGTATGGAATGCCCTCAGACACCTGCTGCGGCGGGACTGTCAGAGTCAGTAACATGGGTCAGTGGCGGTGCCAAATGGGAACGCTCATTTCTGGTAAAAAGTACCTTTCTGTTCCGAACCCGACAACATCAGAGTCGCGGCAGGGGAGGCGGACTGGAGCCAGGACCCGCAGGAACATAAGATACTCAGGACATGGCAGAAGGTCAACAGCTTCCTGCAGATTTTCAGCCTGATTCCTTCATTTTACTCATTTCGATTCATCAAATCAGTTTAATTTAGTAGACATGAGTTTGATTGTATTTAATGCTATAACAGATCACCTGTACATATAAACTTTACCTGTACACACACCTGTACATAAACCACTTTGCCTGTGGTGTATAATCTCTTGTGTATAATCTGTGGTGTATAATCTCTTGTGTATAATCTGTGGTGTATAATCTGTGGTGTATAATCTCTTGTGTATAATCTGTGGTGTATAATCTGTGGTGTATAATCTGGTGTGCAGATGTGGATGAGTGCCAGGCCATCCCCGGCATCTGTCAGGGAGGAAACTGCATCAACACTGTCGGATCCTTCGAGTGTAAATGTCCTGCTGGGCACAAATTCAACGAGATCTCCCAGAAATGTGACGGTAAGAGTCCAGCTAACGGGTTCAGAACCTCAGGCCAGAACCACATCTGTCTGTTTGTGGTCAGCTTCAGCCTGGTTCTGGTTGTGGTTCTGGTTGTGGTTCTGGACCACACACTGTGTCTGAATCAAAGCTGCTCAGGCTGACAGGAAACATCAGATGTCACACAGCAGGGATCATCAAACGGTGGCCCACGGGCCAGCTGTGGTCCACCAGGGCTGTGGTGGGGGGACAAACAGAAGCTGTAGTGGGTTTAAAAGTTTACTTCTTCTTTTAACCAGCCGCAGAACTCTTTAATGAAGTAAGATTTCATTATTTTGACAMATTATTTCTAAGAATCAGAACCACGACCCGTTTGTTTTATTGGGTTTAAAGTTCAGAACCAAAGGTTCACAGAACGGATCCTGACTCACTGAAACTGTTTGAGCCTGAGGAAGTTAAAAACATGACTCCTGATGACTTCCTGTGGGGTTTGTTGGTAGCTGGACGAGACGTCTGCAGCAGGTGGACGGTTGGGGGACAGGTGGACGGTTGGGGGACAGGTGGACGGTTGGGGGACAGGT
>NW_013953262.1:168033-168607 GCF_001266775.1 Austrofundulus limnaeus
ACACACACACACACACACACACACACACACACACACACACACACACACACACCCAGGAGAGCAGGAAGGAATGTCTGAGTGCTCGCTGCCAGAACTCTGCTGGGCTCAACACCGAGCCTCTCTCACCAGTCTGGACCTTCAAGGATCAAACGTTGAGCTCCACGGATCCCTGAGATCCTGAAACTGAAACCATCGATGGTCCTGGTCCTGCCCTGACAGGCCTGACACCAGAGCACGTTGGCTGGGTTTGAGAGGAAACATGAACCAAAACTGGTCTGCAGTTTTAGAGGATCTGAGGGGACCAGATCTGCAGGTTTTGAACTATGAGCTGGTACCAGACCGGATGGTTCGTCTTTAGTCCAGAGGATGTGGTCTCTGTGGTCCCAGATTTGGACCCGTCTGACCTCAGAACAGTTCTCAGTCCATTTTAAAGGAGAGTTGGTTCAGAGAGGATGGTATAGGTTCTGGATGAAGTGATGATGAAGATGATGATGATGATGATGATGATGATGATAAGATTACAGAGGGCTGTGAAAGTTGATCAGCCTTGTTAATTTTCCTGATTTACCTTTAT
>NW_013953262.1:169607-170070 GCF_001266775.1 Austrofundulus limnaeus
TGTGTGTGTGTGTGTGTGTGTGTGTGTCAGGTTCTGACATAATCCAGACCCGGAACCTGACCAACATGTGCCAGGCCTTCAGGAACCTGTGCGTGAACGGCAGGTGCATTCCCATGCCGAGCATCGGCTACCGCTGCGAGTGCAACATGGGCTTCAGGCTGGACCCCCGGGGCGAGTGCATCGGTAAGACCCTCTCATGACCGCTCTGATGGTCGGCGGCGAGACCCTTCAGCTTCCTGTTTGCTCCTCAGATGACGACGAGTGCGAGAGAAGCCCCTGTGCGCACGGCGAGTGCGTCAACACCCAGGGCTCCTACATCTGTCAGTGTCCCGCCGGCTTCCAGACCACCGCCACCCGCACCGAGTGTCGAGGTGAGGCGTGCACGCTCCCACGTGCACAGACACGCAGTGTGGGGGTTCCTGTGTTTGTCACAGTGTGTGTGTGTGTGTGTGTGTGTGTGTGT
>NW_013953263.1:0-1216 GCF_001266775.1 Austrofundulus limnaeus
CGTGCGCGTTCACGGCTCTGGGCCCTGCTGTGGGGGAGGAGCYTAGGAAGGGGAGCTGAGAGCAGGGGGAGGGACTACAAGGTTGTTTCTGTTCAAAATTTTTCTAAGTTTTTGGGTTTCCAAAAAACTACATACAGCAGCTTTAAGTTCAGAGCTGGCAGCCTCTCCCTCCCTGCTCTTTCTGCCACTGCGGACCCCAAAGTCAGCAGTCTAACTGAACTGGCTGGATAGTCCCCAACTTCCCTAATTTTGCCTCAGTCTGGTTCTAACTGCTTTAAATAACCCACACACCCAAGGTTATACTCTTTTATCTTAGGCAATCTTCATCTCTCAAACCTCACTATCTAAACATTGGATTAGATAACATTTTACTTAAAACATTAGTTAATCATCTTGTGTAATCACACAGAAATTCTTTTTTCAAAACTTCTCTCTCATCTGTATTAACACATCAATGAATCATCTTATTAATCAACAATAAATCAACAGTTTCAGGATAAAACTGATTATTACATTTGATTACAATTTTTATCATCATTTCTACCCATTTAACCACTTACACTTCTTTGAACATTTATTAGAACAATCAGTCAACTCAGAAGCCTTTTCCTGTGATTTTTCCACTTAAGCATTATCAGTCTTTTTCTCGACATAGGAGTAGAGTTTTTAAAATCATGGGCCAGGATTCAAAATGGCGACCTTCTTACTGAGAGGCAAGAGCTCTACCAACTGAGCCATCGAGCTGTCCAGTGGCTGATTTTCCAATATAATGTTGACGATGATGAAAGCAAACATCTGCCACATGAATGTTCAAAGAATTTGTGCAACAAATCTTCTCAGAATTGATTGAATCTCAAACTCTTTATGTCATCACCTGCAGAGAACCTCTCCTGCTGACCAAAAACCTCCAAGACTGAATCCTACAGTGGCCACTGTCCAGGGGTCTCATTTATAAAGGATTGCGTGGAAACCATACTAAAAGTGAACGTACGGCCAAAAGGCAGAAATGGCGTACGCCAAAAAAAATTCAGATTTATAAAACCGTACGTACGCATGTTTCTGCGCATCTTTCCTTTATAAATCACAGCCGCACGTCAGAGTTTGCGCACGAGGTCCCGCCTCAGGTTCTACCCTCTACACGCCCACACTCAACCATAAACAGTAGGGATGTCCCGATACCACTTTTTCACTTCCGATACGATACCGATATTACAAC
>NW_013953263.1:2507-4727 GCF_001266775.1 Austrofundulus limnaeus
GGTTGAGTGTGGGCGTGTAGAGGGTAGAACCTGAGGAGGGACCTCGTGAGCAAACTCTGATGTGCGGCTGTGATTTATGAATGAAAGATCCACAGAAACGTGCGTACGTACGGTTTTATAAATCTGAATTTTTTTGGCGTACGCCATTTCCGCCTTTTGGCCGTACGTTCACTTTTAGTACGGTTTCCACGCAATCCTTTATAAATGAGACCCCAGGTCTGTAAAACCCTGCTGATAAAAATAATAAATATTAAAACTTTGTCCAAAACACACAATTTACACTACATGCAGTTAGACTACGTTTCACTGTCATTTGTTTTCACCCCAGTTCTGAATGCTATTTGGGCATCAGGGATGTCAAGAAGTGTTACAGTGCATTTCCTGTGCCTGACATGGAGTATTTTAAAGTGTTTCACACATCTGGCATTGTGTGTTTTCAGATTTTGGGCATTTGTTACACCGACGCCACGTCCAAAACAGCAGACACTGGAGTTGGAAAATCTGAACTTTTGCAGATGAACAAGGAGCATCAACCAATCAGAGACTCTGCCATGTGACATAGTGCACATTTTCTGATGAGGCGAAAGGACCAAGACTTTGTGAAGTCTCCTGAATGATGTCTACTTACCTGAGACAGATGGACAGGAGCTCTTTAGCTGAAATTGAGTGCCTGTAGTCGGTGTCCTGGCAGGAGATATGGGCACCGATGTGGACCGATGTGGGTTAATGGCTCATCAAACTGGGCTCGGGAAAAACATAGTTCTGAAAGCGAGCCTCGTCAGCACAGACTTCCTGCAGTGGTGAAACTAACCAAACTCAGAACTCCTCTGAATTATCTGGTGAATCCAGACAACCTGCAGAGGTACTCAGCAACAACATTCTCCTCTAACACAGTTTGACCAGTTTGTCAAGAAACCTGGCTGTGCCAGCCATTACAAGGGTTGGAAACAGGACGACGGAGCCCACCTTTGACCTCCAAATGAGAGGAGGACGCGACAGAAAGAGAGGCCATAAGAGAGACCGGGATGCAGGGATAATGGGCCAGAGAGAAGAGAAATGCAGGAAGAAGAAATTGAAGGAGTAATAATGAGTAATAAGTATTAATTTTGATTGATTTTAATGCTGGCAAATAAATAACAAGTGTGATAATTATATGCTTATTGCAAAGTGTGATTTGACTAATGTGATGATTAATGTGTTTTAATGTAAAATGGTGGTTTAGGAGAAAAAGGTTGTTAAAATAAAGGAATGTGTGTGTGTATGACATTTAAGAGACGGCAAGGGAACAGAATGTACTCTCCTGAAGCAGTAAACAGGATGTGCAACAAACAATAGGCCTTACTGAATAGAGGAAGTCATGGGTTCTGGCCGGGAAGTCCCTGAGAGTCCTATGACAAGAAACAGCAAAATTACTTCACTCTGGAAAGTACCCAAAAAGTCCGGTGGTGGAAAACCCCAGCCTATCACAAGATGGGGGGGGGGGGGGGGGTGTAGCCCAAAAAACAGTATAAAAAGGGAGCAGTTTCAGCAGTAAATCGTCTTCTGGACCCGTCTGGAGAAGAGGCAGCAATACCAAGGACAGCCATAGAAGAGAAGCACCAGATCCAAGAGGCATCACAGCTGAGGACAAGCTGCCACACTGTTCTCCAGCAATCTACAGGCCAAAGACCAGATTAAACAACCCAGCTTTGAGAAGTTCTCTCTGGCAACAGTCTGCTGCTCTTCATGGAGGTAAAAACAACTCTACTCCAGCTGCCTTGTCATCCAAATTGACAGGACATGCCACACAACCTAATCACAGGGTTAAATAAGTGACTTAGAGCTTTTTATTTTTACCACCATCAATTATTAATTGTAATTTGCATAATCAAATGTGGCTTTTCCTTGCAAAATTCTAATAAACAGCTTTCAGCTTTATAAAAGACTGTTACATGCCTGGACATTGATTTGTAAGGTTTTTCTCTGATTTTAGAGTGTGTTGTTACTTCAAAGCAACAAGGTACTAACATATTAAGGTGTGTGTTTACTTTGAAGCCACAAGGTAATGATAAGAGGTCATAAATCAATAAAAAGTTCATTTTTAATGGTTGTTAGCCTGGGGAGATAGGATTACTCCCTTTAACAGTTCCCTTGAGACCTGCTGTCCAGGGGTCTCATTTATAAAGGATTGCGTGGAAACCATACTAAAAGTGAACGTACGGCTAAAAGGCGGAAATGGCG
>NW_013953263.1:5575-20693 GCF_001266775.1 Austrofundulus limnaeus
GTTGCATACAGTGCATACCCACTTTTTGCGCCACTGGTCAGAGCTGGCGTGAGGCACCGCACATTTTCACGTCAAGTTTGGATTTTATAAATCACAACCTTGGCGTAAAAAGTGGCGTACGCAAGTTTCTGGGCTCAAATTGTGCGTACGCAAGTTTTATAAATCCGACCCCTGGTCACTAAACATTATCTCGGTCATTGTAAGAAGTGCAGATCCGAAGAGGGAGCGGCTRCCATTAACGGTGGTGACCGGCTGCTGGAGGCGTCCTGGGCTACTGCGCTGATCCAGAGGCCGGGGTTCATGAGGGGAGCGACCACCGGAGAGAAGGCAGCTAGAGGCCGAGATAAAGTTTCCCGCCCCTGTCTCCTGGAGAAAACACGCCTGACTCGGCCACACAGGCCACACCAGGTGGCTGTAAGTCTGGTCCATCACCTCCAAACCAAGAAGGAGACATTGTCTCCTCCCCAAGATCCATCGGTGTCCTGGTCAGTAAACTGGGGGAGGAGCCACACAGGAAAACATTTCCATGGTCTGGGGTGGACATATCTTTCTGGCCTGTAAATTGCTGAAGACCAGATATCATGTTTTTTGAATACACCGTTGCAATATATTGATACTTTACCCAATAATTGTCGGATTGGGACCGGCAGGGGATCACCCAGTGCTCCATTTCTTCTCTTTGTAACCCCCACCAAGTTCGATTTTTATCTCTGCTGTGTCCTTCAACCCATCCTTGTAACAGCTCTTTGATGCTATTATACCTTAGGATGCCTGTGCAGTCGTATCTCCATGTTGAGACACAGGAGATGTCGACTTGCCATAGTTTACATCTAGCGGAGGCTCCATGTCCTTCCCATTCAGAATCATTGAGGCTGAGAAAATTCTTCTAGCCACACGTTTGTCTATTTTATCAAAATCTCCTTTGGTTACTGATTTTAGTTCCTGGACAGTGGGCAATTTTTGGACATACATGTGTGGTAAGGACCTTTAACCCCTCCACGGTTCCTGGTAGACCCTTCAGGGAAATCTCCTTCATAATGAATAACATCCGTTATGATCCATATCCAGGGGAGGGTATCTTTTAGCCAATCTTCATGTATTGCTCTTGTAGGACTAAAGACCTATCTCCACTGGTAGTGTAATTACCAGTAGAGGGATCTTCGAGGTGTAATTATTGCTTCCGGGCATCGGAGTGTAATCATTGTTTCTGGGCACCTTCCTATAGATTGACGGGTTTTTCCTTCACGGCCTAACTCTGGTGTTATTTGTGATAAGAATTTTGTCACATTTAAGATCGTAATGTCCCCAAAATTCCCATCTTGGAAATATGGCTGGGCAGAATATGTGTTTGTGAGGTGCTGGAAATACAGCTTCATATTGCCAGCACCCTTGTTACGACAGGCCCAACAGGGGTCTGCACCCCCAATCACAGTGCCATTCAGGTGGTTCTTCTTCTGGCTGTATCCAGTTGCACTTCGTTGTTTTAGTCTCATGATTTTTCAACACCTTAACCAACATGACTAATCCATCTTTAGTGGCCAGTAGATTTGAGACTGTCCATTTCAAGTCGTGGCTCGAGAAGTTTTGTCATTCCAGTTCTTCCTTCCAGGCAGTCCAATTATACAGTTTCAGTCACCATGCTTCATATCCCATTCATTTTATCCTGTTCCAGGAGTCAGTTTGATTCTCAGAAGTTTGGTTCACATCCCAGGGCATAAAACGGTTGCGTGTGCTGGTGTTCCAGCAATCAAATTTYCATATTTTGTGTTGGCATGAAACACTCTGGCATGAGTGACTTTCCATGGTTGGTACCCTGCTTGGTACAAAATTGATAAAATTAAAGCAGCAGCAAGAAAGGACGATGCAGGTAATTCTGGGCAGAGCTTCAACTCTGCATGTTCCACAGATAAAGGCATCCAGCACTTTTACTGGGCTTCTCCTGATTCCAATGAGGTCAATGTTTGACCATCGAGGGGAGAGTGGTTTCTTGTGGCCGGGTCCAACCCAGGCAGTCTCAAAGTTTCTTGCCTGTAGGCAAACCACACATCCCACATTACAGTGGTTCCATTCCATTGTTTCTGGATCAGGTGACAGATAACCAAGTTTGGCATATTCTATGGTTCTCAGGGCTCTGCCGACCCAAATACCCATTGTGATTCTTCTCATGATTACCAACCCGTTAATCGTGGCCAGTCGAATATACGGTGGTGGAGAGTTGCTGAGGTCTCTGGCCATGTTCATTTCTGGTTCCTTAACCTAAGGCTGGTTTCAGCTGCTCAACTCCTTGGATTCCTTTCTTCTTCAGCAGCGCTGTGTTCTGTTCCAACACTTTAGTTACAGTGTCAACCTCTTCATTCTTTGGCTTAACTGCCCCCGTGCTGGATTGGTCCCTGGCTTTAACCCACACCTTCTGTCCCACAGTGAATGGGCATGCCTCTAAAGGGGCTGGGTCTGCCWCCTGACTCCCCACTGTTTCTTCAGTGATAAAGGGACGCTGGTTTAGTTCATCAGAAGGGGACGGCCTTCCTGCTCGGTCCCGTCCGTTGAGGGCTCGGCCTGTCGACTGACTTGAGGCTCCATTCCTTTGAGTTAGCATTTTTAGCTAGCCAGTTTTGGACCAAACCGATGGTACATTCAGCAATGCCGTTGGCCTGTGGCTTGTATGGCGGCGAATATACCCTCATCACCCCATATTGCTCACACCACCTGTTCACTTGCACATTCTTAAAATACGTTCCATTGTCGGTTCTCAGTTCTAGAGGAATGCCTAAGCAGGCACATGTGTAGTCTAACATGGGGACAACACTATTCCTGTTGGCTTTCCTGACAGGTCTCACCACCACAAAGCCAGACATTGAGTCTACAAGGACAATAAGATATTTCTCACCTTTAKTCCCTGTGACCCTCATGGGTCCAGCTACATCCATGCATATTGAGCCCCATGGGATTGTGCTTTTAATGGTGAAGCCTTCAGTTCTTTTTCCTCTTCTTCCTACATTGTATTTCTCACATACTGTGCAGTGTCTGAGTTCTTACAGAATTTGTTTCATAGAAATCCATAAGTTCTGCTTTTCCAGTCCTCTACGTGTGGGTAGCAGCCCAGCATGTCCTAGAGCCTCGTGCATGGTCACCACTACCTCCACCACGTATTATTTTGGAACCTCCATTCCTTTAGGAGTAACATTCCATTTTTCTGCCCCAATCAAGACAATTTTCCGTTGTTGAACATACCTATCCACTTAGTTGTTTCCTTACCAGTAAGATCCTTCTTTTGTGTGCACTTTTTGGTGCTCCACGTCTAAGTTGAGTTGTGTCCTTAACTCGGATATTTTTCCCATAGTTCTTTGTGGGCCACAGTTTTTCTTCTGGCTGACTCAAATCCATTCTCAATCCAGATGGACAAGTCCTCCTTCAAGGCCTGTGCACAATAATAACTGTCAGTTACTTCCCTTGCGGCCTTGATTTTCCTCTTGGTGAGTTCCAGCAACCCTTCCAAAAATGCAGTCACTTCTCCAGCTTGGGCGCTTCCACTCACCTTTCCTCTGGCTCGATGTCATTCCTTTCCATTTTGTGTCAAGATGTAACCCCAATATGCGGTTTCATCAGGGCATTTTCTTGATCCATCTGTGAAGATCACCCAGTCATGTTTTATCCTTAGTCTGACTGGCAGTAGGCTTCTTTTGCTGTAGCTGTGCCGGGCCTATTTCTAGGTCTGGATCCAGCAAAAAGTCTTCCCATCTGCCCCATCTGGTGTTAGTTGCTCTCGTGCTCTCAATGGTGCCTTTTCTCAGGTATTTGTGTACCTGACTTTGAGTCGTGACTTTGATGGGTTGACCTTGGGCCAGATCTTTTAGTGACCCCCAATATTCCGCTAGCACTGCCAGKTCCTTCTCTTCTTGGGGGTATTTTTCTCCACTGATGTCAGTATTGTGCTCCACAATGTGATTAGGCCTCCTTGATCATTACTCACCTTGACCATGGCGTCTTTGTCCTCGCAGAATATTTCTGCCACCAGCCTAGTGTTCAGGTTCCTAGGTTCAAGTCTGACAGCTTTCTGGATTTCTTCTTTCAGCTTGTCAAGATCGTCTTGATTTTTGTGTGACCATAACCATGCCTTATCCTTGCGGCCTTCTGCTGTAGCCTCTTTTTTCAGGCATGCATACAAGGGTTTTGCATACTTCTGGTACATGATCTCTCACATAGTTGCACAGGCCTAAGATTTTCTGTAGGTCATTTTCACACCTGGGGGATTTTATTTGTTGAATTTTTCTCTGTAACTGTCTGATTAGCCCAAGTCTGTGGTGACTTGGAACCCCAGGTAGTTGACTTTAAACTGACCAAACTGGCATTTCGCCAGGTTTAGTTCGAGACCTGCTTCAGAGATCCATTTAACCACTTTTTCCAAACATTTAAGGTGCTCTTCTTCAGTATCATCTGCAATGAAAACATCATCAATGTATAATGAAGCTTCATTGTCTTCAAGTATTTCCAGGACAGCTGATTGGAATACATTTGGTGAGTTTCTGTATCCTTGTGGCAGTCTTTGCCACACATAGCTCTTACCTTTGTGGGTGAAAGCTGTTTTTCCTTGTGATTCACGGGCTAACCTGAGCGAGAAAAACCCGTTAGCCAGGTCGATGCAAGATTTGTATTTTTTGACTCTCAATGTTTTCAATGCTCCTTGTGGATTGATGAGACTGGCTCGGTTAGTGACAGTTCTCCGGCTTAGGGCCTTGAAACTGATCACTGGTCTCCAGCCTCCTCCCGCTGATTCAGGTTTCTTCACAGCCTGAATAGGGCTATTGGTGAGGGGATTTGGCTCTTCTCTGATGATTCCCAGTGCATGCAGTTCTTTTACAATTTCGTCCATTTCTGCTACCACTTCTGGGTGGAGAGGGTACTGTTTTACAGGCGGGTGTACCCCTCCTATGATATGGTGGCAAAATCCAGTGCCCAAGTCCCCACAGTCACTTTTTAAGCAAGCAACTCTGGCTGATTCAATTATTTGTTTTAATTTAATTTTTCCTTCTGGAGACAAATCACTTTCATCCAACTTTTGTTTTGTTACTTCAGGGACATCCACCGGTTTATACCATGTTGTGGTGTCTGAGGGGCTTATTTTTATTGATCATGATTTCAATATTTTCAATGTTTTCAACTTTGATTTCTTAGTTTTCTTGGGGTTATGCAGGCTCTCCAAGTCTTTGACCGTTACCAAAATATTTGGTCCTTTTAGCCATATTACATTTCTCCAAATTCCATATGGCATTTCCTCAATTGTTCCACTAGCCAGTTGAACAACTAGGTATCCTTTAATTTCCAGGTCTTTTAGGGTCATGGATACCTCTGCCCCTGTATCCACCAGGTAGAGAATTCGATCTACATTGGTGAAGATGTCGTTCCCATTCCAGTAAGTATTTTCCAGGGTGACCTGGGACATGGGGCCCATTATTTTGGCCGGCCTTCGGCCACTTATTCCATGGCCTGACAGAGGTCATCCTTTTGTTCTGGGGTCAATTTGTTGTACTCTTCTGGGGGCAAGTAAGGGGCACTTTTGGGGCCTTGTGCAGGCCGAGCTGCTGGACCTCCCCTTGGCGGCCCTTGCTGTTGTTGTGGCGGGGGCCTATGTTGTTGTCCTTGGTTATTTGAATGGTACTGCTGTCTGTGGCCGTTGTCCYTCGGCTGAGGGGTTGGTTGATGAAATTTATCTTGAGGGTTAGCTGGCCCCTTCAGGGCTGCTTTTGTGGGGACTTTTTGTGGTTTCTGGGTTGATTCATTTTTTTCATCCCAATAGAGCAGTTCCCGATCATACTTTCTTACTGCTGCATCCATTTGTGCTATTGTGGTGCTTGGGATAGGCATGGTGGCAAAAGCTATGTCACCCCTTCGTCCCTTTGTCACCATCCTTAGGGCCTTCACATACCTGGGTGGGGCGATGTTTTGTTTTAGCTGATGCCAGATGGGGGTTTGATTTTTGTGTTTGTTCCAGTCTGAGTCGAGCCCTGTCAAAGTGGGCATCCTCATCATTTTCATCTTCAGGTACAAATTTTCCATAGTAGTCCTGAGCTGAGTCTTTTTTGTCGATGGGATGGCCTGTGATATGACTAAGCCATAGGCGCTTTGCGGCCTCGCAGTCAGTTGAGTTCACTACGAGGGGCAAGACATCTTTTAAGTAGCTTCCTTTTCCTTTGCCTGCATCTGGTTCTCTTACCAGGGTTATTCTTTTCTTTTACTCACGGAACTCATCTGCATTGGTGCTCACCTCTTTAATTGATTTCCACTCCTGCCTTCCCAATGAGTCCTTTTTACCTGCAGCCGTTACTGGAGGTACTGGCTCGTCTGAGGGCATCCCGTCTTCCTCTTCATACACCGTGTCCCTCAGGAACCTATTTGCTGCTCTTTTCATTTTCTTTAGCAGCACATCATGGGCAATGGCCACATATGCTTGACTGAAATTGGCTGTCAATCTTTTGTGTGTAGCTAGAGTAGGATTAAATGGCATCATTATTATGTTAGCCCATTCCCCCACTGTTGCCTTTACCTTTATTTCCAGTTGTTCCTCCGTCTTTTCAGTCCACGCTGGGGGTATTGGGAAGTCCCTCTGTTCTGCTTCAGGCATGTAGGTTCTCCTTCCATCACCAGTCTTAATTGGTCCCCACCAGGGTTCCCGTGCCATTCTTTCGGATACCCTRAGGACATCCACCATTTCCACCTGTTTCTTTTCTCCTTTCCTTTGTCCAACCATCAGTTGTTTAGGGGTACCTTGACCTTGTGCCGTAGCAGAACCCATGCTGGACTCAGCGTTGTCTTCTTCTGAGCTTTCAGGGGGTACGAGGGTTTGCGGACACTCAGTAGGCCGGGGAAGGCTCGGTGGCTCTTTGTCTCCTGAGCTCTCGTTTTCAGAGCTGGAGGCCTGTTCTTGGAAGAATTGAGTCAGGGCCTTTTTCTCCTCTACTGACCAAATCGAGTTTTTCAATGTTCTCTTGCTTTGGGTGCTGCACATGGGTTTTCCCACTGTTTTTTCCTTTTCTGTGTCAGAGGTTCTAAAACCCTGTACGGTCTTTTTTGGTGGGGTCTCTTTGGCGGGGGATCTCTTTTCCTCCTCCTGCTTGGGCTCGGCTTTTATAGGTATCATTGGCATGGCCTTATTCAGCCTTTCGTTTTTCAGCTTTTCGGCTGTGACCACGACAATTTCCCTCAGGGCTGTGGGTACATTGAGGTTCAGAGCAAAATGCCCTGTTCCCCTTACAGCCACCTTTTCTGCCAAGTCCCATTGCAGGTCTCCAGACCTCAGGCCAYGGGTGCTGATGATGACTCTCCTCAGTTCATGATGTACTGCATGATAAAACCCCAGTTCCAATTTCTTCATCATAAGGTGGATATATTTTTCCATATCATCACCTTTTCCATATGCAGGAACAGGGACATGAATGATTCCATAGTGGGCCAGTCCTACTCCACTAGTCATTCGTGGTCGATCTGAACCCTTCTTGTGGGTTTCTCTTAGCTCCCTTACCTCTTTTTTGGTAATCATGTCCCACATTTTTATTAGGGCCTTTCTGAATTTCCCATTGTAACTTTTGTAGTTATTGTCGGTGAATATCAGCAGTCCGTCACTTGGGATGGCCTATGTGTCTCCCACTGTTTGTTGCAGGACTATACCATTCTGCATTTGAATCTTCAGGGTTTCCTCAGGGAGAGGGCCTAGCGGGCCTCGTCTCGGTGTCCCTGGTTCTGTGTGGTGCTGTTTGCGGTCACATTTCCGATGTTTGTTTTCACCTTCAGTGATGGAGGTGTTTTCAAATTGTTCGGTCAAAGCCTTCACAGTGTTCCGGTTTCCGACTCTTTTTGGCTCTGATTCTGGGCTTTGACCCAGATAAGTTTTTATGTCGTTTAAAGCCTGAGTCAGTTCTCCTATTTCTTTATGAAAGTGGGATCGTTCACCATCACCTTCTTCCTCACTGGAAGCAGCTTCTTCATTTTGTCTTGCTTCCTCGTACTCATCATCAGTTCCTGCATCTGATCCCTCGTGATCAGCGGTATTGTCGGGATCTCCGACCACACTGTTCTCYTCCTCATTCCCGTTTTTCTTCTTGTACTTCAACATGTTTTTCCACAGCCTGAGATCATACAGGGGTTGCTCCAGACACTTATATTTCTTTTCAGTTTTGGATGCTGGATCGGCCACCCTGCAGCTGATGAACTGTTCCCTGGCAACCAATTTTACCAGGGGGTCGTATTCTGCCGATGGGCTTACCAGCTTCACCACGTTGCCTTTCCAGCCTTTTACTGTTGATACCCACCATTTGACCCATTCTTCCCTTTGGGCCTTTTTCTTAGTCTCTGTTGGATGCAGCAACATGACTAGCATCGCTCCATCATGCACGCTGGGCCCAAAGAAGAACGTGCTCTCGGCCATGTGGTCTTCCAGTTCAGCCAGGGCTTGCACTGGGTCTGTTTTTGTGGAATGYGACATGAAGAGCGCCGTAGCGGTGGGGTGCCACTCCTTGGTCCCCCTGCCATAGAGCATAATTATGCATGGTGGGTTTTTTATCACTGGGTTGGGGCCATTCCATGTGAGGTCCCCGCACTGTCCTCTTCCAGCATGGCTGCTTCAGCCATTGTGCTTCCTTGTCTTGATTSGAGTTGTCGATCCCCAAAGCCTCCTGTACGCGTTACAAGACCGGGATGGGGTTTTGACGTATCTACTTACCCTGCTGTCGCTGTGCTCCTTCCAGCAGTCTCTGTTGCAGGGTTCCTCCTTCCCCCACTCCTTGAGTGGGTGTTGTGAAGGTTGTGTGGTTGGCTCTCTTCCAGCACACTGAGCAGTCAACTCTCAGTTTCTGCTCTTGTAGACAAGCTGGCCCACTCCTGTGGTCCAACTCTTCTCTTCGGGGGCGGTCCTACTTTAGGCCACACCCACCCAGGGACACCATGTTTTCCTGTGTGGTTCCTCCCGCAGTTTACCCACTGGACACCGATGGGTCTTGGGGAGGAGACAATGTCTCCTTCTTGGTTTGGAGGCGATGGACCAGACTTACAGCCACCTGGGGTGGCCTGTGTGGCCGAGTTAGGCGAGTCTCCTCCAGGAGACAGGGGCGGGAGTCTTTAGCTTGGCCTCTAGCTGCCTTCTCTCTGGTGGTCGCTCCCTTCGTGAACCCCGGCCTCTGGATCAGCGTAGTAGCCCAGGACGCCAGCCAGTCACCACCGTTAATGGCAGCCGCTCCCTCTTAGGATCTGCACTTCTTACAATGACCGAGATAATGTTTAGTGACCTGGACAGCAGGTCTCAAGGGAACTGTTAAAGGGAGTTATCCTCTCTCCCCAGGCTAACAACCATTAAAAATGAACTTTTTATTGATTTATGACCTCTTATCATTACCTTGTGGCTTCAAAGTAAACACACACCTTAATATGTTAGTACCTTGTTGCTTTGAAGTAACAACACACTCTAAAATCGGAGAAAAACCATACAAATCAATGTCCAGGCATGTAACGGTCTTTTATAATGCTGAAACAGTTTATTAGAATTTTGCAAGGAAAAACCACATTTGGTTATGCAAATTACAATTAATAATTGATGGTGGTAAAAATAAAAAGCTCTAAGTCACGGATCTAACCCTGTGATTAGGTTGTGTGGCTTTTCCTGTTAATTTGGACGACAGTGCAGCTGGAGTAGAGTTGCTTTTACCTCCATGAAGAGCAGCAGACTGTTGCCAGAGAGAACTTCTCAAAGCTGGGTTGTTTAATCTGGTCTTTGGCCTGTAGATTGCTGGAGAGCAGTGTGGCAGCTTGTCCTCAGCTGAGATGCCTCTTGGATCTGGGGAACCTTGGGAATTCTGTTCACAGCTTGAAATAAAGTTTTACCACCTGGATACACAAAATGTTCTGTGGTTATATCGTGGTTACAGATCTTTCTGATCATAAACACTCAACATTCAGTGGTGAAAAATTCATATTTTGTAGTTTTGAGTTTCCAACTAACCTCCAGCAGCAGTTCCTGGCTTTTAACTATCCTGTTGATGCTTCCTTTAAAACACGTTTCTTTTTCCCTTTATTCATTTTTATTTCTGTTAGTTCTGTTTGATTTATTTTATTTGTAGTTTGTCCAACTCAAATAAGCCTTTTTAAAAATAAACTGCTGTAAATGTACAGATAAAAAAAACAATTATTTTTTCCAAAGTAGGAAATATTTTTAGTGAAACTGAAAAAATAAAACCTTAAGAAACAGAGAGTAAGGTTTGTCTCCTGATGTTTTAACTCAGCTGTCAGCCACGTGTAGTTTTAGCAGCAATTAAAAAGAAATCTTACACAACATATCGTTGCCCCTCAGACACAGAGCTCCACTCTCAGTGGGTCTTTTCTGTCCCAAACAGAATGTTTGTGGAGCAGGTGAACACAGACTGAAGCAGAGCTGACTTGTGGCACAGCAGGCTGGAATCTAGTCACTGCACTTTCATTTGTTCCAGACCGGAGGTGGGTTCAGATATTTATCTTCCAATCACATGCTCCACTTTGCACTGTGGACATGTGGACACTGTGGACATCTTGTTAGGCAGCTCAGTGTGTCCAATCAGTCAGTGGAGGTATGTTTGTGCATGTGTGAGGCTCCATTTTTTTTATCAGTTTTACGTTTGTGGACTTTCACTAATAGTAAATCAGGTGAGGCCGGCAGGGCCACAGACCCCTACCCACCAAGATCCTGACTCTAGCCCCCCACCCACTTCCTTCTCCCCTGTCACCTAAGCCATTTTAACCTGACAGCTGCCCCTGACAACAGCAATTACTGTCTCAATTACAACATGTATCACTTTCTCCAACTCCTCTGCTTGTTTTGAGCTCATGTTGCTCCATCTCTGATGCTTCAGGACTGATGGGAGCCTTTAGAGGCCTGAGTGTGTGCTTCCCATCAGACTCTGTTACTGGTCCAACAGTGTTCTGCATTTCAGTCTTCCTAATGAGCCTTGGTGGGACCATCGCTCTGCTCCTTACTGGTACAAAAACAACAACTGTGTATGAAAGGGAGACAGAGAACAGGTGGACACAATCTGCCTGGGGAGAAGTTCAGATTCCCAGGAAAGAGTAGAAATATAACCAGAACTCCTCAGAGCTGGGCTGCCTCTGCCAAATACTGTATGTATCATTCCAATAGCACACATACAGCCCTGATTCCAGTGAAGATTAAATCAAATAAAATGAAATAAAATAAAAACAGAATACAATGATTTACAAATCTCTATATACATCACATTTCATGCTCCTCATCTTCTGCCATGCCCACCTGATTTCAGTTGAAGCTCATGAGTTTCCGTTCACCTTTTMTAATGCGATACTTAAAAATGTGCATAAAATGTTGATGGAAACACAGCTACTGATAGAAACTTACTGAATCTTTCTCTGTTTTAAGCAGTGATCACAAAGTGTAAAATACAAGACTGGATCTTAAATTCAGTTAAAAACACACAACATTTCCCATTCACTTCCTCATAAACCTTTCAATCAGGTACCGAAGCAGTGACATAATTACAGCCTTTTTGAAACTTCAGACGTCACTGATCATGAGACTTCTACCAAACAAATCACACAGAGCTTCTGAAACACTGGGTTGTTTGTTTTATAGCTTCAGTTTCAAACTGTCAATCACTGCCTTTCTGACTCTCCAGCTGCTTGCCCACCACTTACAGTGGCTTCACTGTGTGTCAAACTCTGGAGAAGATCTCAGGGTTCTTCAAACTCCTCACACCTGCATGAGCAGGTTAGTCAACTGTTTTATTTATCTTCTTCAGAGTAAACCAGTCACTCACCTGTCCTCTCCTTCCCAGAGAGATCCTGCCTGAAATTCCTCACTCCCACCAGCTGTCTGATTTAAATAAATCTTGTAAGCGTCCTTTGTTGTCCAGTCATTCATCTGAATACAGTTAGGTCCATACATATTTGCACACTGACACAAATTTTGTCCTTTTACCTGTTTACTGAAACTTATWCAAGTTATAGTTATAATGTACATGGACATAAAGTCCAGACATTCAGCTTTCATTTGAGGGTACCCACATTAAAAATGAATGAAGGGTTTAGGAGTTTCAGCTCCTTAACATGTGCCACCCTGTTTTTAAAGGGACCAAAGGTAATTGGACAATTGACTCCAAGGCTATTTCTTTGACAGGTGTGGGCAATCCCTTGATTATGTCATTTTCAATTAAGCAGATAAAAGGCCTGGAGTTGATTTGAGGTGTGGTGCTTGCATTTTGAAGGTTTTGCTGTGAAGTAAACATGCGGTCAAAGGAACTCTCCATGCAGGAGAAACAAGCCATCCTTAAGCTGCAAAAACAGAAAAAAACATCTGAGAAATTGCTACAATATTACGAGTGGTCGAATGCACAGTTTGGTACATCGAAAGAAAGAAAGAAAGAAAGAAAGAAAGAAAGAAAGAAAGAAAGAAAGAAAGAAAGAAGCACTGGCAAACTCATTCCTGGGTGCCCACGGAAGACAACAGTGGTGGATGATCACAGAATAATCTCCATGGTGAAGAGAAACCCCTTCACAACAGCCAACCAAGTGAACAACACTCTCCAGGAGGTAGAAGTATCAATATCCAAATCTACCATAAAGAAAAGACTGCATGAAAGTAAACACAGAGGGTTCACTGCACGGTGCAAGCCACTCATAAGCATCAAGAATAAAAAGTCTAGACTGGACTTTGCTAAAACACATCTAAAAAATCCAGCAGATTCTGGAAGAACATTCTTTGGACAGATGAAACCAAGATCAACCCCTACCAKAATGATGGAAAGAGAAAAATATGATGAAGGCACGGTACAGCTCATGATCCAAAGCACCACATCATCTGTAAAACACAGCAGAGCAGTGTGATGGCTTGGACATGCATGGCTGCCAGTGGCACTGGGTCACTAGTGTTTATTGATGATGTGACACAAGACAGAAGCAGACGGAGGAATTTTGAGGTATTCAGAGCCATACTGTGTGCTCAGATCGAGCCAAATGCAGCCAAACTTATTGGTCGTCGTTTCATACAGATGGACAATGACCCAAAACATAAAGCCAAAACAACCCTGGATTTTATTAAAGCAAAGAAGTGGAATATTCTTGAATAGCCAAGTCAGTCACCTGATCTCAACCCAATTGAGCATTTCACTTGTTAAACACTAAACTTCAGAAAGAAAGGCCCACAAACAAACAGCAACTTAAAACCAGCAGTGAAGGCCTGGCAGAGCATTAAAAAGGAGGAAACACAGCATCTGGTGATGTCCATGAGTTCAAGACTTCAGGCAGTCATTGCCAACAAAGGGTTTTCAACCAAATACTAGAAATGAACATWTTWTTTACAATTATTTAATCTGTCCAATTACATTTGAGCCTGTGAAATGAAGGGATTGTGTTTAAAAGATGCTTTATTTCCTCACATTTTTAGGCAAACATTTTGTTCAACCCACTGAATTAAAGCTGAAAATCTGAACTTCAACTGCATCAGAAATGTTTGTTTTTTTAATTCATTGTGGTAATGTCTAGAACCATGCTGTCTCTGTCCAGATATACTGTATATGGACCTACAGTATGTAGTGAGTTGTTTGGGGAGAACAGAAAGTCCTGCACTACACTTTAACCAAGTTGGGGCCCCAGATCACATTATTGATCTATTTTTATTCACTGTTTTTTAATCAGGCTCAAATTTACCAAAGTGTGTATGATGTGCAGATAATTCTTATCTCAGCCCAAAATACTTAGAGATATGGAACCAGCTTTGTCTTTACAGTAATTTCTTACAGAAATATAGCAAAAATCAATTTCATTGTGAAAAAATGTATTCTGTTTACCACTGATTGTTAACACATTACACATACTGTTTTATTTTTTATGTAACACTCATTTTGCCTAATGATCTATATTTATGATTAAACTGTGATTTAATTGAGGTACAATCTGATTTGAGTGACATGCTATGGTTGACTCAAATAGAATGTGATCTCTTTGATACTCAGTTAACACACACACCTATTGCATTGACAACACAAAAGAATTTGTCTGATAAAGAAAATGTGACTCAGACATCTAATAAGGCTGTTTCCCAGATTCCTTCATTGAGAAAAGACCCCAAGAAAGACTCATATGGGGAAGGARTTCAAGTATCTCAGGATCTTGTTCATGACTAAAGGAAGAATGGAGCTGAAGATCGATAGGATTGGTGCTGTGTCTGCAGTGATGCAGACACAGCACCAATTTTGTCCCACTGGGAGAAGACCCAGAGGACGACGCAGGACACACTGAAAAGGGACTATGTTTCTCAGTTGGCCTGGGAACGCCTTTAAATTCCCCCAGATGAGCTGGCTCAAGTTGTCAGTGCAATAGGTATGTGTATTAACTGAGTATCAAATATACTATATATATATATATATATATATATATATATATATATATGTATACATATATACGTATATACACAACATCTATACACACACTGTATATAATGTATCTATGGGCAGGCCCAGTGTCTAACAATCAACTATAGTGACTAAAATTACCACTGGGTTGTGTTTTTTTAATACAGTTTGTCGTGACAATTAAAGGCAGAAACACGTTGAAATAATGCCAGGAAAAAAATCTTGCGTGTATGGTCTAGAATTATTTATTTCTGGGCAGACAATGAACAGAAAACTATCATGAAGTCTGTTGAATGTGGCCACCATCATCCGATGGCAAGCCAATGATATATTCTCAGTTAATACCATGTGACATGTAACAACCAGTCACAATCCGCCTCATGTTACTATCAGCCAATGACAGCTCTCAGCTCAAAGAGTCAACATATCTGCACAAAGAGAGAGGTCAGCATGATGTTGGAGTCCTGACGTCTGGAACAAACAGATTAAGAGATGACAGGAGTTATCTTAAGATAGGCGCAGTGGACAGTGTCAAGGTGACACAGATATATTTAGTCCATGACACAGTTTATTTATTCACTCTATTTTTTGTATTGTGCCTTCACTTTTAAAATGKTTCTTTTTAACTATAATAACACAGAGAACCAACTACAGCACAGCAAGTTTCCAGTTAGTTTTAGAGGAACACTGGAGGCATTTCTTTTTTTTCAAAGACTTTTTAA
>NW_013953263.1:20703-22663 GCF_001266775.1 Austrofundulus limnaeus
TCTGACGAAATCACATGTTGCGTAGCCTCGTCTAATGTAATCACGCATTGCGTAGCTTCATCTGACGAAATCACATGTTGCGTAGCCTCGTCTAATGTAATCACGCATTGCGTAGCTTCATCTGACGAAATCACGCATTGCTTAGCTTCGTCTGACGTAATCACGCATTGCGTAGCTTTATCTGATGAAATCACGTGTTGCGTAGCCTCGTCTGATGTAATCACGCGTTGTGTAGCCTCGTCTGACGTAATCACGCGTTGCGTAGCTTCATCTGATGAAATCATGCGTTGCGTAGCCTCGTCTGATGTAATCACGCGTTGTGTAGCCTCGTCTGACGTAATCACGCGTTGCGTAGCCTCGTCTGATGTAATCATGCGTTGCGTAGCCTCGTCTGATGTAATCATGCGTTGCGTAGCCTCGTCTGACATAATCATGCATTGCGTAACCCCGTCTGATGTAATCATGCGTTGCGTAGCCTCGTCTGACGTAATCACGGCTTGCGTAGCCTCGTCTGACGTAATCACGTGTTGCGTAGCCTCGTTTATTTGCATCAAACAGTCGAGAGGTAAACTAGATGGAAACAGTCTAGATTCGAATTTTTATTTATTTAATTTTTTGCGAATTTTGAAAAGTTTGGATAAATATTCACTACAACTGGATGGAAACACGGTTACTGTAGATGTTTGTCGCAGGATGATGATATTATCATTATCCGACGCTAACTTTTTCTACAACAGTGAGATAAAGAACACTAAAATGTTAGTGGTAAATTTTTAACACTCAAAAAGTGAGCTAAAAAAATGAAAAACATGTTAGTGAAACCTTTGAATATTTTATTTTACACTTGGCGCCTCACCCCTCTTAAATCCTGTTTTTACCTGTACTTTTTATGAATGTGATGTTTGACATTTTTTGTTGCTTTTCTTCAGATTTTACATCTATGAAATGAGCTGTAAACTGGGTGCACCTCGTCTCTCTCACAGACACCAGCTCCACATGACCTGGAAATGAAAAAGTTAAATAAATAAATAAAAACTGATGGATTGAAGTTGTTATAAATAATAAAACACTCCAAGAAATAAGGATGGAAATATGACAGTTTTTGTTTTTACCAGAATAAAACTTGAGGATTTGCGATGTCTTCCAGTCTGCTGGGTGATAAACTCAGGTTTTATTGGGACACTCACTGTTCGACGTGCCTTGCTCGAGGGCCCTTCAGCTCGCAGCTGTGTTTTACAGCTTCAGTTTCAGCGATGATGCACAATAGACTCTTGTGTTTATGTAAAACTTTTTTTTGTTTGTCTCTGGCCCAGAGTCAAACGTTTTTATGTTTTACAACCAAACGATGTGACAGAAAAAGCTGCAGGTGAGTTTTCAAACTTTCTCAGTGACCTCAGGGTGAAAACTCTTCACTCTGGGAAAACTTTCTCCCCTTCCGTCTCACCCTCTGTTGTGTGTGTGTGTGTGTGTGTGTGTGTGTGTGGGTGTGTGTGTGTGTGTGTGTGTGTGCTAGAACAACCTGTGAAACTCTCAGCCTCTCAGCTCAGATGATGACAGAGACTGAAATCCAGAAAGCAACTTTCCCAGATCTCCCTGAAGCATTGTTGGGCACCGCTCACCTCCCGAGCAGCGCAGGAAGAATTACTTTAGGGAGGCTTCTGGGAAAACACGGCTAACGATTTCAGATGTGTGTGTGTGTGTTTTAGCGTGGACACGCATGTCCAGCGTGACGGCGTGAGCCAAGAAAAGCTGGCGACTGGACGGCCGCCTGCGGGCTGATTGTTGTTTGGTGCTGAGAGCGAAACACTGCGAGCTGTGGGACAGGAAGAGGAGAGGAGGCCAATCAGATGACTTATTTACCAAATTCATTCTGTGAGAAACACACAGGTCTGAAGAGTGTGTTCTTTCTCCTCACACACACACACACACACACACACACACACACACACACACACACACA
>NW_013953263.1:22762-26389 GCF_001266775.1 Austrofundulus limnaeus
CACACACACACACACACACACACACACACACACTAGCTAACCCTAACCCCATCGGTTCTTCACCCTTTTTGTTTTTTATTTTCTGACTATTTATAACTTTTCCCCTTGTGGCAGTTAAATATAAATAATTTCAGTCTATCAGCTCCTCTGTTGTTCTTCTGTTTCCTTTATGTTTTTAATTCTCTCCCACACCCACAGTTTTGGGTAAACCCCCACAAAAAAACGACATCACATAATGTGGTTCAGTCAAAAATAGCCTGCTTTGACTTTTTTTAGCAGAACATTTTATGACGTAGATGAAATTTGAAAAACAAAACCGTCCCTGTAGACGTGGCAGTGATTGAGTTGAAGTGAGAGTTAAAACCCAGCCGTGTTTGGAAGATCTATAAGTCAGACACAGCAGAAACATCATTGTTTAAACAGGTCACAGGTTTAACACAAAGAGCTTGAATAAAATAAGACTTAATTTTATAATTAAACAGCAGTTTACAAAAACAAAGATCCAGTTACAAGTAAACACAAGGAGATATGAAGGGCCACAAGGAGAACCAGACATGGTGTCAAAATACACAATGCTCAACTGAAGATGACAATTTGACAAGCTAAATAGACAGGGGCTGATACAGGTGTAGATGGGCGTGGCTAACAGTCTACATGCCAAAGTCATTAATGATGTATTTCTGGTAAAATTCTTGCCACGTTCCTCCCTTCCACTTCCTGCTTACTGCCTTTGTTGTTAGCATTAGCTCCCAGTACTAGTCTGTGAAAAAGTCACAAAAGTTAAAGCATCTGTGATCTACTGGTATAAAACGTGAGTTCTGTTGTGTGTCGTAAAAACACTTCCAGTCGGCCATTTTGAGTCGTTAATTTCGTCATATTTGAGGACAAATATGCATCAAAGGTGAGTGAAAAACAAATATTTTTTCACTGCTGGTGGTTTTATAAGCTGTGTGGAATGTTAATGCTTTGAAAGAAATAAGGATATATTTGTTTATTCTTATGTTTTGGCTGTTTATTGGTGGAAATTTGGCTGAATGAACTCCAGTTGGTATGAATATTTCTGAGCATATATATTTAATTTGATCATGCTGTGAGTAAATATGGAGGTAGAATGTGTTTTGTGGAGGTTTTATCTTTAATTTGAGCCCAGAGTGAAGTCACTGTGTTGAAACATTTATAAATTACAGTGTTTTAGACAAACTGTACAGTCTGGACGTACTGTACAGGTGTACAAATATGCAAATGAGACATGCTGGATTGTACTATGTCAAATAGTCATATTTTATGCTACTGTTACCAAATTTGAACTGGTAGTAGTTGAGAATTAATATTTTAGCCCAGTAAAAATGTGAGCCATCATATCATAATGAGGATTAAGTCAATTTTTGTTAACATTTTAGTCAAAACACTATATTTGCCTTTTTCTCCATACACCACTTTTAGACTTAATCCTCGTTTTGATGGGTTGGGTCACAAATTGTTTGATAATATCTCATTCCCTTCATATTCTGTGATACTTTATTAATAAAAAATAAAAATTTAGGGAGAAAAATATCTTGATTTTTGTGTATTTTACTTCAATATACTAAATACTAGTTACAGTTACAAAAACTATGACTGCTGAAGTTAAAAATTCAGATTATTAGCTTTAAAAAGAGACCAAGCTTGTGAATTTACTCTAAAGGGTTTAAAAGCAGTACTTCATTTAATTTGTGTACTTTTTAAGGAGTTTTATGGTATTTTATGCCTGAAGGTTAACTTAAAACTTTTTATTTTTTTATTTTTCCTTTTTTTGGGGCTTGGAGTTGGGTGGCTTACACTCACATACTTTGAAAACCCCTGATTTTATGTCTTTTTGTTAAACTGGTGGTCCATGATGGAGAGTTTATGATTAAACTGTTCGCTGCAGAAATTAATCATCTATTAGATTAAAATCAGAATCGTCTCAAATTAAAGGAAACGGTCTGCCAGTGCAGTAAGATCGTTGCACTTGGTAAGACTTCTTGAAATGAGGAAAACTTTGAGACTAACAAGATTAATAATCAAACATTTTCTGCTTTAGCTTCTTATAAGATCAGAAAAACTTTTCGGCTGATATAAGATCATAAGACTTGGTTTGTTGGACAATTTTTGCAATTTAAAGAGGTTTTATTGTTTTTTCTGCACTTTTTAAACCATCTTCAGACTTTTACGTACAAATGCAGAATGATATTAGTTTTTACCTTTTTTATGTTTTCTGAAAATCACATTTTTTGTGTGTTCGGATGCTTTGGAGGCTCTGAAAGGAGTTTGCTTTGTGCACGTGTGAAAACAATGAAAACTGTGAACCTCCCCTTCCCTGAATGGCTGAAAATAGTCTTTTTATCTCTAATAGTGGAAACGTTGACTCAGTTTTCACACAATGAAGTGAAAATTTACCTAACGTTCCAGGTTGGAACTCAAACGTGACGAGAAGAAAAAAAATGATGCAAAAAAAAGGAAACTTACTGGTGTTCGTACTTTACAACAACGGCTCGTGTCTGAGAGCTGCAGATGATGCAACAAAAAGTGTTGAAATGAAGAAAACAAAGAAGAATGAAAAAAAAGGAGTGACTGATGGAAACACAACCAGGTAAAAAGAAAAGCAGCTCCATCAGGGATGGTGTCGAGCCAAAGAAGCGGATCTTTTTTGCAAATCCAACCAGTTTCTGTGCCTCCCTCTGAGCTCTTTCTAACTCAAACAAGAACACATTTATCTCACAGCAGCTGTAAATCACAAACTCATCCAAGACACGGAGATATATGAGAACGTGCCACATTTCAACCATCCAGCATGAAGAATGTAATAAAGTCTGAGCGTGTGGAGGCAGAACCGGCACCGAGCTGCTGCTGTGATGTTGATGTTGGCTGAACGGAGAGAGAGAAAGAAAACTTTCTGTCTGTTTTTGTTTGCTCTGATGAGTTCAGGTGTCACAATCCTGCACAGAAACCTGACGCTGCACTTTGTGACAGTCAGGCAGTTCTCATCTGTCCTGTCAGGCGCTACTCGGGGTTCACTAACCCTTTCAACACAAGCAAACCCAGTTGCAAGCAGAACATTTTATACTTTAAAAGGAAAATCTGAAATGTTTCATGATTCAAACTTGGGCTTCTCACCTCATTGGACGTCTGTGTTCAGACTCCAACAGGAATATTTACGTTTTTCTTAAATGAAGCCAGTGAATAAAAACCTTTTACAGCATTTTAATCCAGAGTTGTAAAGTAACTAAGTACAAATACTTCTTTACTGTACTTAAGTAGAATTTTTGGGTATCTGTACTTTACTTGAGTAATTATATTTTAGCCTACTTTTTACTTCTACTTCTGACATTTTTACACAGTTATCTGTACTTTCTACTTATTATATTTTTTAAAAAGGTAAGAAAGTCATTACTCCTTACAGCTTGTTGTTAAAAATATTATCCTCCTGGACAGAGTGAATTTAATTGTGGTTGGATGAGAAGTATAAATATACATTATTCTGATCCTGTATTATTTTGTACACAATCCATCACAGCTGCAAATAAATTATGTCACACTGCAGCAGAACATGTATCCTGGTACGAAAATGTCTGTGGCATATATATATATATATATATATATATATAT
>NW_013953263.1:27234-28787 GCF_001266775.1 Austrofundulus limnaeus
AAAACAAGATCAAAAAGACTTTTTGGCTGATATAAGATTTTAAAACTTGGTTAGGTGGACAGTTTTTGCAGTGCAGACATTTAAAGCTTCTTTGATCCTAAATGTTGGATCCAACCTGAAACTTCGAGGCTTTTGAAAGTCTTCACCTGGTTCCTCGTATAATACGAGCTCTGCAGCAGCAGATAGTTTATGCTGATCGCCTCGACGCCCATAAATCCTCCAGATTAGTCTTTTATTAAGACAACATGGATCAGATCATAAATGTTTGTGGATTTTTTCACAATATCTTGTCAGCTCCAGCCCATTTGGAGCATCAGTACTCTGTGATCAGTTTCACTGTTTTGAACCGGAGCAAGTCACTTCCTGCCATCATCACATGACTGCCGTCCAACATATCCTTATTTAAGAGCATCCATGAAACTTGTTATTTTCCTGCATCTTGACAGAAGTTTTCATCATGCAGAAATGATCACATTCAGGACATTTTTGTCTCTATTTGAATAATTAATTAAAGGTGTTTCAGGAGCTTTATTTGTTTTAGTTATTTTGCAGTATTCACACCATTAATGCTAAATGTTTCATTATTAGTTTATAAATCATCCAATCCAATCCTTCCAACTCTGTTTTTACGTATAAGAGAGGTCAAACCCACCTCTCCACCATCATTTGACCCATGTCTGTTATCTTTGGTGAAAGAAGACTAAAAACGGCCGGTTGAATAAAAGGTTTGAATCAAACAGACAGAACTGAACATGAGTCTGACAGCGAGGCAGAAGAGCTATAAAAATAAACTGATCCAACAACACTGGGACATGTGTTTTAACAACACATTAAACTTTTAACAAGGAACACTTCCTTCTGCCTGAACATTAAAACTAAAACTAAAACATCGCGTTCCAAAATGATGCAGAAAAACAGGTTTGTGCATCACTTGAAGGCAGGTTGTTCGTAATTCTTTATTCTCTCCAAAACCATTTAAAAAAGTCTTTAGGCTGTTAAACTGCTGAGGGTTACAGGAAGTCATCATATTTATTTATTTAGTCTGGCATGGTGAGAAATTCAGAAAATAATTTAAAATTTTCTGGTTGACGTTTGACCTTTCTTCTTCTAAATCACTTAGTTTTCCTGCAAAAACTCAAATTTTAATCCACAAATTTTCAGTTGATTTAAGGTAAAGATTTTATGAACGTTATTTCTGAAGCTTGATGTTAATCTAAGAAAAAAGACTTTACGCAGGTGAGGCCACTCCTGGTCTGTATGGTTTACCCAAAGTTCACAAACAGGATGTACCGGTAAGACCCATTGTCAGCATGATCAACTCTGTCACTTACAATGTTTCTAAATATCTGRYDTCTATACTTGGTCCTTTAGTTGGCAGCTCAGAACATCACATACAGAACACTATGGACTTTGTTGACAAGGTGAGGGATGTCATCATGGAGACGGATGAAACTATGGACAGTGGCTTTCAAACCCCAAAACACATTACGGCAAAGGCTGGTTCACCCCAAAGATCCGGTGCCCCGGCACAAACAGAGCAATGTTGTATATGC
>NW_013953263.1:30988-34483 GCF_001266775.1 Austrofundulus limnaeus
TTTGTTTTAGGCCTTAGCTTCTACAGCCGATCTCACGCTCATGTGATTTCCGCGCTCTCCAGCCGTTATATTTACCTCCACGGTGTGTTTCTGCACCGGCGCCCCCTTCAGGACACAATGCAAACTGTTTTTTTTTTAGGCTTCAGCTGGAGTAAAACTGTAGCTGAAGACAAGCCGAGTCTCGCAGGAGGAGGTTCAGAAGAAGCAGAATTCCAGTGAAGGAGCTGCTGGAGGTGGTTGGAGCAGCACAGCGTGATGAGTCAGCCTGACTCGGGTCACAGAGAGGCATGAATGCAGCAGATTGTGTTACATGTGAGCATCCAAGCATGGACATTTCATAATAAACAAGCGTTACATGCAGAAGTGAAGGGACAAATGCGGTTTTCACAAATTTAATGACAAAATGACCAGTAATCGTGTTAAAGGTCTGTTTATTTCTTCAACAAGAAGAATTTTTATTTTATTCAACTTAAAAGATGTTTTTTTTCACCTCCTCTGTGATGAAATTGTTTGTTATTCCCTGAAGGAATGCATATCGCTCTCTGTATTGTACACCTAAACACCTGAACAAAGAATAGTGATCTGTTAGGGATGATGCTCAGCTACTACCATGCCAGCTTTGAGTCAGTTTCTGTAAAATTCAACTTAAAGCACATTTTGTGATTTCTGTGGCAGCCATCTTGAATTGGACCGACGTCTGATGATTACTTTGAGAGTTTCATTAAAAATCTCCTGAGCCCGCGAGGGGACATGGGGGATTTTTTTCTTTTTGCGTTCCCATGCAAAAGTATTGCGTTATCTCACAATATCTTTTGCGTTCCCTCGCTAAAGTCATTAAACACAGTTGTGCTGCCGGTTTATTAATAAACTCACATGTTCACCATTAGTGAGTTAGCCTACTGCTTTAATTCAGCTTCAGAATGAATATATCACACAGCCACGCATGGAAGTATGTCATATGTCGATATTTTAACACAGTGCAGCCACGCAACATCAATGTCAATTTCACAAACTTGTGGCGAGACAAACAGTTTTGATAACCAGATATTTCAAAATAAAAGTCTGATTTCATTCAGATCATATACAAATCAAACTTGTGCGTGGGAATGCAAAACTATATTTTGAAGTAACGCAAAAATATTGCGAAGTAACGCAAAGGTATTGCAAGGTAACACCAAAGTATTGCGCGGGAACGCAAAAGTATTGTGAGGTAACGCAAAAGTATTGCGAGGGAATGCAAAGGTATTGCGAAGTAACGTAAAAGTATTGCCAGGTAACGCAAAACTATTACGAGGGAACGCAAAGGTATTGCGAGGGAACGCAAAAGTATTGCGAAGTAACGCAAACGTATTGTGAGGTAATGCAAAAGTATTGCGAGGTAATGCAAAGGTATTGTGAGGTAACGCAAAAGTATTACGAGGTAATGCAAAAGTATTGCAAGGGAACACAAAGGTATTGCGAGGGAATGCAAAGGTATTGCGAGGGAATGCAAAGGTATTGCGAGGGAACGCAAAAGTATTGCGAAGTAACGCAAACGTATTGTGAGGTAACGCAAAAATATTGTGAGGTAATGCGAAGGTATTGCGAGGTATTGCAAAAGTATTGCGAGGTAACGCAAAAGTATTGCGAGGTAATGCAAAAGTATTGCGAGGTAACGCAAAAGTATTGCGAGGGAATGCAAAAGTATTGCGAGGGAATGCAAAGGTATTGCGAAGTAACGTAAAAGTATTGCCAGGTAACGCAAAACTATTACGAGGGAACGCAAAGGTATTGCGAGGGAACGCAAAAGTATTGTGAGGTAACGCAAAAGTATTGCGAGGTAATGCAAAAGTATTGCGAGGTAATGCAAAAGTATTGCGAGGTAATGCAAAAGTATTGCGAGGTAATGCAAAAGTATTGCGAGGTAATACAAACGTATTGCGTGGGAGCACAAAAGGAAAAAATTCCCCCATGTCTCTTAGCGGGCTCCGTAAAAATCAGTACAGAAATGTAGATATTTTGCTAACAGCTGCCAACACACACAGGAGATTACATGATCAGCCACCTTTTACAGTGATGGATAAAAATGATGATAGTTTTGCTTGGATGTTGTGAGTTTTAACAATCAGAAAGCTGAAAAACAAAAACGAACTTGAAAAAACAAGAGTAAATGTGCTTCAGAGAATCATGGAGAAAAAAAGTGTAAAATAACACAGAAAGAGCTTTAATTTACAAAGTTCAGTTTATGTTAATTATTTTTTAACAGTTTCAACAATAAAAAGAACAAAGATGAATTTTGAACTTCTCAGTGTTGCAGATCGCCTGATGTCCAGTTCTGTAGGTGGCGGTACGGTTCTGTTGACTTCACAGTAATTCGACTCATTTGAAACTTTCAGGTCGTCAGTTTTGAAAAAAAAAAAAAAAGAAAATAAATCTTCGCTGCAAACCCCTCAAACAGAACGTGTGGATTCCCACGTTCGCCCAGCGGTGTTTGTGCCGAGGATCTTTAGTTTAATCATTGAAGCAGCCGATGGGGTCAAAGGACAGAAAGGATTCCTCCTTCCTCCTGTGAAGGTTAATAAATAAACTCTGCAGACATTTGGTGGCTCTCAGAAGAAGCTGCGGCTTTTTAAAGTCACAGGTTTTTATCTGAAGGTGAAACTTTATTATAACTCATCATTAAAACTATACAGGGACCATATTTAAGCTGGGAGTTCACCTGCCCCGGATGTTCATGTTCTCAAAACAAAAAACTTAGAAAATCAAACAAAAGTTTGAGATTCAACCAAAGATTTCTGATGTAAAAATAAAAAAGTTGCGGCCAACATGGGGACCGCCAAATTTGCACTAGGAGGACCTCATAGTTTAAGGGAAGATAAGAGAATTAAAAAGGAAAAAAAAACTAAGAAATTAAATTTAAGAAATGTTTTAAAACATGAAATTGAATCTGACAATCCTTATTTTAAAACATAATTTTTAGAGATGGGAGAAATGGCTCTTTGAAAGGATCCAGATCTTGGGGGGCCGTTTATTTCATAGAGCCGTTCAAAAGAGCCGTTCGATTTCGAACGTATGACGTCATCACGTAGGGAAATACGTCATCACGTAGCCGTTCGTAATGATGTCATCCCGTCACGTGGGTGGAACCATGTGTTTGTGAAGAAGAAACCCCCCTCCCCCTCTCACCGTGAGCTTCTGTACTCCACAACTCCGCCTGTTTTCTGCGAAAAAGCAAAGCGGGAGTGATTTAAATATGAAAAAAATAAAGATTATATGAGGAATAAAAGAAATAAAACTACAAATGGCTCGTTACTGCCCGCGATCCGGCTCCTATCGTTCGTTGTAAAGATCCGTTCAAAAGATTCGGATCGTTGGCGAACGTCACATCTCTAATATTTTTGTTCTTTAAGAGCTTAAGAAGTTTGATTTCTGTAAAATGTAATAATTATTGAACAGCATGAAAAAACTTGGATGTTTTTTATATCGTTTATGGGTTTTTAAGGGGGGTCCCGGGCC
>NW_013953263.1:34653-36038 GCF_001266775.1 Austrofundulus limnaeus
GTATGGAAGAGTTTGGAACGCCCTGGCATAGATCACAATTATTAGTAAAAGTCCAAATATACAAATTATTTGATGCTGTTTAGCCACTTCTAGAATGGAAATTTTTTCTCAAGGAGTTGACAACATTCTGGTTTCTGCAGCTACGTGCTGAGAAGAAGAGCCTCTGTCGCTCACTGATTTAAAACAAAACAGACTTGATGCAGAGTTCAGACAGTAAGGCTCATTAATCTGAGCTGAGTGGTCTCAGGGTCCTCGGGGGTGGGGGGGGGGGTGGGGTGTCTCTCTGAGGTCCAGTCCAGAATTGTTTCATGTCAGAAATGTGAAATAAATAAACTTTCTTTATGGCAGCTGGAATTTAAAAAAAGGAGTTTGTTTCACATCTTTTGTGAAACTCAATGAATCAGTCCCACATTTCTTCTCAGCTGCAGAATTCAAGACGTTTATTTTACACAAATTTTTAAAACATCAAGTGAAATTCCTGGTAAACGTTTGATTTCGATGTTTTTGTTGAGCGTTTGGCCTCGCTGCTGCAGGATTCTGGGTGCAGCTTTGTTGCTTCATGAGGTGAAGGAGAAGTTGTAACGCAGACTGAGTCAGGCTGTCTGACCTTTACAGCTACAGGATATCAATAGAAACACATTCGAGCCTCATGATTGGGCGGAGCCAGTGTGACAGGAAGTGACACAACAGCTGACCTCAGACCTGCTTTGAGTCCGTGTTTTATTACGGAGCAGAACTGCGGAGGAGGAACACATTTATGTTTTATAAATGATTTCTCTGATGACATATCAACTTTTTAAAATTAGCATATGTTTCCTCAATTTATTTTTTAAACTGATATATTATGACGGATTCACTTTTGGAGTCAGTCCAGCTCAACACGGCAACAGTGGCGCCTGCAGAAACTTTTTTCAGGGGGGCCACTAAAAACCAGGGGTGCCACACCACAACTAATATCTATAACAATTTTATATGATGTGTTTGTAAAAATAACAAATTGAAAACTATGGCAATATAAAGCTATGGATTTGCCAATATATGTTCAATTTGTAATTTTACAGATGATATCACTGATTTTATTACATTCAGAGATAAAAAAAAAAAAAACAAGAGTAAGTATTTGTAATGTTGGGGGGACACACTGGCAGCAGGTCTGGGGGTCCGCCCCCATAAAATTTAAATAAGTAAATGTCATTTCCTGCATTCTGGTGTATTTTAACAAGCTGTTAGATTTTTACCTACATAGGAAAACACTTAATGTGAGTATTTTATAGGTAAAATGAAATAAATTTATTTGTTAAACAAGAGAAACACTGGATGAACTAATGTTTTATGGTAAATGTGGGTTTAAATTAATTAAATTTTAAATTGATGGGGACAGTTCC
>NW_013953263.1:36676-37675 GCF_001266775.1 Austrofundulus limnaeus
GGGGCACTAGGGTGGCCAGCTTATTCTCAGGGGGGGACCATGGCCCCCCTGGCTCCCCCCTGCTGGCGCCCCTGGATGGCAACAAGCTAACGCAAAAGTGCTTTACAGATAGCTGATGTGGTAGCTGAGAATTGTTCAAAACACATTATGTCATTTTTATCGTTTAGAAAATAACAGCTTCATTTCTCATCAGATGATCTCAGTCTAACAGGTGAAACAGGGAGGATACACACTTTCTTTAATTTTCTGTATTAATTGAAAAGTTGTAACAAAGAGAAACAAATAGAAATCAGGATGTTTTAATGCTGATGAAACAGACGAATGTTCCCTGAACTTCCTCCTTATTTAAAATGTTACAAAGTGATCCTGCCTCTGTGTTACAAGCTGTGTCCACATGTTTGAAGAGCTTGTAATCGACATGGTTTTATGTGTTTGTTTTTGATGAATGACAGCGTTTTAAAAAGCTGATTTTCATTAAAGCCTCCGTCTGTAAATCTAACATGTCACTCTTATTATTTGTGGTTTTTATTTATTGTTTCGTAATGTGTCGCTGGGAATTCCTCCGGGCCAAATAAATTGTTTTATTGAAGATGAAACTTGTGGTGAGATGTAAATGAAACGAGAACAAAAGAGGACAAACAGAACGACGAGCAGCTCGCTTTTATTAAGTCTCATCAATTTTTCATTCTCCTCCACAAACCACAAATATGGCTGCCATGATCACCCGCCTGTTACCAGCAGCAGAACCAAACCGCCGTCATCTCTGTGATTCAGAGCCAGACGCAGCTCATCGAACCCAACCTGCTGGGTTTTATAAGTGTGAGTGGAAGCAGAAGAGTCTGACATCAGCTGTTCTGTCAGTTTCCACAACTGTTAACCTTCAGGCATAAAATACCATAAAACTCCTTAAAAAGTACACAAATTAAATGAAGTACTGCTTTTGAACCCTTTAGAGTAAATTCACAAGCTTGGTCTCTTTTTAAAGCTAATAATCTGAAT
>NW_013953263.1:38604-47317 GCF_001266775.1 Austrofundulus limnaeus
AATATGTCAGTTTCCCTTTAATTTATAGTGTAAGGTAGAGATCCTCTTTGGTGAGCCATTATCTAATCCATATATATATGCATATACAGTATATTAATGCTCAGAAATATTCAGACCAACTCGAGGACATTCAGCCAAATTTCCACCAATAAACAGCCAAAGCACAAGAATAAACAAACATATCCTTGTTTCTTTCAGAGCATTAACATTCCACACAGCTTATAAAACCACCAGCAGTGAAAAAAAATATTTGTTTTTCACTCACATTTGATGCATATTTGTCCTCAAATATGACGAAATTAGCGATTCAAAATGGCCGACCGGAAGTCTTTTAATCCAACTATTTTTACTTCTCCTGGTCGCAAAAATCACTCTTCCATGTGTTGAAGCACTCGAAACACTCAATAACAAATATATTTTCATCTTATCAGCAGGTTTAGTCAGTTAACTGGCCAAAAAACGATGGAAAAACATTTTCCTGTGAGTGTTAGCTTCCTTCTTTAGCCTAGTAATACTGCCTAAATATGGCGACTTCAACAGTATAAACCTCCTCCGTCACTGACCAAAGTTCCCACCCCCTCAATATATACACCAAATGAAAGGTACGGTGATTGGCTACACAGCTGTGGCATCTGAACAAAGCTCGGAGCTGATTGGCCGATTCTACAGTCAGTCAAACCCAGGATGACGGAAACCAGAAGTTGGCCACTTCTCATATATTATTTGCTCTCGACAGCCGATACTTGAACCCAATTGGTCAAATGAGGTGTCAATCGAAAGAGGAGGGCTAGACGCCAAGTTTGATGCATTGCACATGGATGGACACAGGATGAACAGAAACACAGAACCGACATTACAAAATAAAACAAAAACAGCGCGGGGGCGTTCCACTGAATGTTAACATGATTGACCTGCAAAGTGAGGCCTCCCACCCTCAGGTGGAGCCGCACAGCCAAGAAAATTCACTGTGTAAAATCTACAATTCGCCGGCTACTTTTCCTGCGGCCCAGATGTACTGGGAAATAGGAATTTCCCACTTACAGGTCGCAAATTTAAACTGGAGCTACCCTTCATTGGGAACTCCCTGTTGGAAAGTGGGAAAGTTCAGAGACCAAGACGGCATCTACTCACCACAACTCAACAGTGAGTAAAACTCATTTACTAGGACGTGTGAAAACACTGTTTCTATGCAGGAAACACCAGGTAGAGCTCAGTTACTGTTTGTTAGCAGAGCTCAGCTGTAGCAACGAGGCGTTTCCTGTTGGTGACGTTAAAGACAAAATGTTGACAGTTATCACAACCCACCCTTTGAAAGTCAGTGAAAATCCAGGAAGTTCGACTAAATGTTCAGGCTGAAACTCTTCACCTGTTGAGGAATGTGCTGCGGTCAGAAAGTCAGATGAATCAGAGCTCTGCAGCCGTCAGCACAAACACAATCTGAGCTCAGACACTCGCTTATCTTCCCGAGAGGTCAGAATCTGTGACCTCGGATAAAATAACCTACATATGAACACCTGTCACCTCTGTTTCTGTGGGTACTGTGTCCAAAACCTAAATAAATTATCAAAACGGTTTTTAAACTACTTATTAATTCAGAAATAAAAACAACCATTTGTCTGAAAACGCCACAGTTGTGGCGCAGACCCCTCAGTGAGTGGTCCGACCTCGGCTAAGACCTCTGTCTGACCTGCAGGTATCTGAGCAAAGGTCAGCAGCTTTTATCAGGCAGGATAAGAGGACTGAGGTCCCACTGCCACTGGATGTGAAGGAGCTGACCTGTCGTTGTTGTTCTGTCAGATAAACTCTGCTGCCTGCAGGGCGTCAACACCCCCACGCTCTGAATCAAAGGTTTCAACTGACACCTTTTAACTGTTTTAAATGCTCTTAAACACAAATCTACTGTAGAAGCATGTAAATGGCAAAAATTAATATCAAATATTAAATAAGAGAATTAATTAATTTAAAGGCCTGCAACATGCGTCAGAGCTTTAGATTAATCATCATGTTGAAAAACGACGGAGTCATCTTTGTCTTTTTGTTTTTTCTAAAACCTGTTTGTGTCAGGCGTCTAAAATCAGAACGACTCGAATCCTGAGAGTTTCATTAAAACCACTGGTTGTTAATCAGCTGCTCCGTCCTGCAGACGTCTCCCTTCCTGATGAACAGATCTCTGTATTAATATATTAATAATAATATAATAACTATATTTCTGTACAGAACTGATCTTAGTTTGGCAGATTGTTTGCAAGTAAGAAACATTTCTTTGCAGCATTAAAACACTTCAGCTGTGGTTCAGTTTATGTTGTGATTTTCAACTTATTTTTTAACATTTTAAACATGATTTCAGTTCACATTTCTCCAATAATGAGTTGCTTTATGTTAATGAGGTTTGCATAATTAAAAGATTTTTAGCAACTCTGAGAACCACAATGAGCTGTAACTGTTAGCAATGAGCTGTAGATGTTAGCATTTAGCTGTAGGTGTTAGCAATGAGCTGTAGTTGTTAGCAATGAGCTGTAGCTGTTAGCAATGAGCTGTAGCTGTTAACAATGAGCTGTAGCTGTTAGCATTTAGCTGTAGGTGTTAGCAATGAGCTGTAGTTGTTAGCATTTAGCTGTAGGTGTTAGCAATGAGCTGTAGATGCTAGCATTTAGCTGTAGGTGTTAGCAATGAGCTGTAGATGTTAGCAATGGGCTGTAGCTGTTAGCAATGAGCTGTAGCTGTTAGCAATGAGTTGTAGGTGTTAGCATTTAGCTGTAGATGTTAGCATTTAGCTGTAGGTGTTAGCTTTAGCCTCGGTTTGCCAGCTCTGAAGCAGAAATGCAGGAAACTGTTGTGGATGGAAAGTTACAGTGAAATGTTTAAAATGTTTACGCAGCACATCTGATTGGTTTATTAAAACATCTATGCAGATTTATGCTCTCATTTATTTTGATGGTCGGGACATTCTGACACAAATATCTACGTAAGAAGAAATAATTGCCCCGAGACCACACAGCAAACACATTCTGATTGGTTTGTTTTGTTCTGACACAGGATTACTGCTCCACACAGACACTTAAATGACAAACATACCAGCTGACTCTTTTCTGATGCTCACTGGTGAACTTCACAGCAGGAAAGCTTCATAAATCACATTGTTTCCAAGTCTTTTTATGTTTGTTTGTTTCTTTGTCAAAGTCACTCTGCCCCAACGCCCCGTGACCTCAGCCTCAGTCTGGATTAAAGCAACAGTCAGAGTTTCCTGCAGACTCGGAGGCAGATGTTCGTGTTTCAGTTCGTTCGTTCAGAGCAGAGGACGGAGGGGCTCTGCAGAAGATAACGATGCCGATACTCATCACACAGTCACTTTTTATGATGCAAAGTATAAATATGGACATAGGCACCCGCTTCGGATGTTATCATCCATGAAATGGACGTTAATAGGCTGTTATCAGTCCCATAGAATGGCTTCTGATTGTCAGCTGGTTAGTATGAGGCATAAAGCCACTAAGGTTAACCTTGGAGCAAATGACATGGTCAGCACTAACCTCAGACGACTACATATAGTGGCCTTCAAATAGGGCACTGGGTAGATGGTTGGATCAGAGAGCGGGAGACCAGGGTTTGAGACCCACATGGACACAAAAAATTTATTACAATATCTTTTGGTTATTTACACTTTCATTGTCATTGATATATTAACCCATTAGGGGCCACTGTCGGGACAGCCTGAAGCCTAGAAGGCACAGTAGGGACCCTCTGAAGCCATTGCATGGGACTGATAACGCCTAATAACGTCCATTTCATGGACTGATAACATCAGAATCCCCTGACATAGATTACAGCAGTGTTATTAACAGCTCCTGTTTGGTTCATTAATGTGAAATTTTCCAACATCATCCCCAGAAACAACAGTATGAACTAGATACCACATGGTAGCATATATGAGCCCCACACGTACACAAAGCACCAGAAAACACCATAACAGATTTATTGTTTTGGGTGGGGGTGGGGGATCATTGGTGGGCCCAATGGATAGCCCTTCATCAGAGCTAAAAAATTGCGAAACTCTTATTTTGAAGAGTTTCTGAATTATAAGCATTTTTGCATGTCCAGATACCCCGTCTTTGGATGGAGTCCCCCTCCTCAAATATGGGGTCTATTGTAAAACCGTTGGCTGGTGCAGTGTAGGTCAGACTCATCTACATTCCTGATAAATGTCATGTTGATCAGTGCAGCTGTTTCTGTGATATTGTTGACCAAAAATCAATAAAATAAAAACAAACTAGATACCGCATAGCAGTAACATAATGACCCCTGAACGCACCAATGCACCAGAACTAGGTGGGGGTCTTTGGGGGAGGGGTGCTCATTGGTGGGCCCAATGGATAGCCCCTCATCAGAGCTAAACAAACAACAAACAAACGAACAAACAAAAAATACGGAAACTCTTATGTTGAAAAGTTTTTGAGTTATAAGCATTTTTATATGTGCAGACACCCCCTTTTCAGATGGGTTGGGCTGGGGGGATTTATTTATCAAAATTAAATAAATAAATGCACAATACAAAAACAATACAAGACCTTTAGACACTTGTTTTATTCTGGTTGTCTTTATTCAGAGGGATTATTTGAAGTTTGTGTTATTTTAAGTTTGTTTTTTAACTATTAGTTTTGCAAAAACATTTTTTAAATTTGTATGGCTTTACTAATCCTAAATAGTTAGGGGGAATTAAAATGAGCAGAAAGCAAAAATAAAACTGGTGAGGCCACCAAATTTTTGGGTGGGCATGGCCCCTCTCGGCCACCCTCACTCGTTGCGCCCCTGGGGATTGACGGGTTCTGTTCCACAGAGGAAAAACGAGCTGAAGCCAAGGCACCACACATCTCTCGCATCATGGGAAGGATGTTTTATTTGTACAGACACCCCTTTTTCAGATAAATTGGGGGTCTTAGTAAAAGGTTGAAGTAAAACATGTCTGACATGGTAAACCTGGGTGGTGCAGCTGCTGGGACGTTCTCTCTGTGCACATGTGGGTTTTCTGCATGTTCTGCTACCTGGTAGCTCTGATGTAATGAACCTGCTGGACGTATCACCAGTGGACCCTGTGACCCGTAAAGACCGGATCAGAACCTCCTGAATCGGTGCGTCTTTCTGTTCCTGAGTCAAACCTGAGCAGATGAGATGATTGACAGCCGGCTGAGCTGCCAATTTCCACATGATGCATCACATGTGTCTGTGTTTTTGTGTTTTTGTGTGCGTGTGTGAGCCGACTTTTCTGCGTTTGTCCCAAAACGACCCAAACAGGAAAACGGGGAGCAGCCTGCTTTTCTCTGTCAGCCCCTTTCACTTCCCCTTTCTCCTGGAGGCCTCCTCGTGGGGGAGAGGAGCGAGGAGCAGCCGTTTGATGGTGACTCACTCCTCATCCTGCTCTTTTCTTGGTTTGAAGTTTAATCCTAAAGACGTGTGCTGCAGAGCACATGGAATAAACATCTGTGTCATTTCTTTCACTTCTTTAAATCACTCTGTTCTCCAAAAGTCCTTGAACTCACCGCGTCACCTGGCTGCCGGATCCGTCTACGTACTGGAAAAACTCCACATTCTCTGCCCTCCTAAACTGGCTCTGTGTTGTTTCTGCACGTCTATAATTACATCGATACAAATTATCATTTTCTGTTGTTCATTCTCTGACCTGCACACAGTTGTTTCTGTTGGTCTTGTTTTGCAAAGGATCGTCTAAAATTAACAGAACTATGACTTTGTCGTGGTGAGCATCCCTTTTTCTTCTTTGAATAGTGATTTCTGAGACGTGCTGACGTTGGCAATAAGGTGCAAGTTCAAAAACATGCGTGCTGAGGTCGCCTTCAGGCCCAGGCCTCAGTGAAAAACAGATCTGTGGGACGGGTTCGTCTGGTTAAATCGTGGTTAATAGTTTTGTGTCACTTCCTGTTTTTCAGCTCGTTGCTGAAGTCATTTGTTTGCTCACAGAATGACTATTTGACTCTAGTTGTTTTTTAAATGCTGCACTGTGTTTGTGGCACCTTTAGTTTTTCACTTCCAGGTTGTGTTTGTGTATTTGGGGTCTGCTAGCGCTACCTAGCATTAGCTTAGCATGTCCGTATTTGCTCTGCCTGTTCTAAATCACTCCGGGGGCCACAGTTACTGCAGGTCAACAGCTCAGGGGCCGAACACCCAGTAATTAAAGTCATTATGTAAATAAACCAATTATTAATAAGATAAGATAAGACAAGACAAAACTTTATTGATCCCACAGTGGGGAAATTTGCACGTTTCAGCAGCTCAAAACAGGACAGGATGAGATAGAATAAAGAAAGATAAGTAAAAGAAAAACAAAAAACACTATACTTGTGATATATAACAATATACATATACCTAGTACAGTATATAAATGAATGTATGTGAAGGTGCACATTAGTGATGGCAGTGCAGGTGAAGTGACAAAGATCTGTTATCTTTGAAATAATTTATTTAGTTGCATTTAATCATGAATATAACATACAGGACCCTATAAAAATATCAAAAACAAATAGAACACATTCTCCCTCATATTTACCACTAATAATATTTTGACATCTCTAACTTGCCAAATTTTTAAACCAATTTTATTTTCACTTTCTTAATTTTATCTTCAACTGCTTGTAGTTTTAACTGTTGAGTGTTCATTGAAATTATTTTAGCAGCTTGTAGGCAAGATTCTGACGTTTCTGTAAATACCAGACATTTTGAAGTTTAACTAAAATAACTTACAGTAATTAAAGTAGAAACAAACCTGTTGGCGGGCCGAACTTTGGTCACTCGCAGGACGGATGTGGCCCGCGGGCCACCGTTGAACAGCCCTGTATTAGGCTCTCTATAGGACGCTCGGCTCTGCACTGTGGAAAACCATTAGTTAGTTTGGTCACCTTATGTGGTGCAGAGCCACTGAGAGAAGCTCCTGTTAGTGGTCCTCAGGGCAGACCACTAACAGGAGGACTGGGAGGTGAAGGGAAACAAATTAAAGTATTAATTATTTCCAAACAATAATCATTTATCAACAACACACCGATCATCCAAAGACCCACAGGAAGCAGTCAGAGGACAACAAGTGCAATAGTTAAGATTTGGTTTCAATAAATAACATCTCACTTGTATAAAAACCTTCATCAGGGCAGTTTTAAAAAGAAGCTCAAATGGAAAATTTTCTGGATGCTGGAGTTCCAGGCTGCATCTCTTCAGCGTTTCAGCAGAAACCTCTGAGTCGTTCTGCGTCTGCACATGAAAACTGCAACCCTGAGTTAATTCGAGGAGTTGTAGTCTGATCTGATTGCACCATCTGTCAGGGTGAACAGGATGTGATGTAAAGTTAAAGCTTTGGTTACATCACAGGAACAACGTGGGGGTTTCCCTCACTGAACTTCACTTCATGTCCTCCATGTTCTTCCTGTTCCACCAGGTCAAACCTCCATGTTCTCTGCCTCCAACCGTAGCTTTGTTGCTTCACGCTCACATTTACCAACCTGGGAAAGTCTCAGAAACACATCAGAAACACTCTGTCTGCACACTTTGTGAATCTTATTCAGGAATAAACAGGTTTCAGGAAAAATAAAAGTAAAAACACCAACAAGAGCAGTTAGCTGCAGCGCATGAAGACAGAAAAGGTTTTACCATAAAACATAATTAGTTTGCTCCTCTTTTTAACTCTAAATAAAAATATTCCACAAAAATAAGGTTTTCTAATTCTGTTAGGTTCAAATTAACTTTAAAATAAAAGTTGAAAAATCTAATATTATTATTGCATATTTGTGACTGTGTGACGAAAATAATAAAATGATGAAGTAGTAAAAGTAAAAACAGAATAATAAATTATGTTTTATGTCATGTTTGATGAATTAAATAAAAGTAAAAATAAACATTGTGCCCAAAGAACTGCAGAGAAAATGTTTCATTTAAAGCTGCTTTTCTGGATGTTTTTATTTATTTATTTCTGTAAAAATGTTTCTTTGAGGTCCTCTCAGCCTCTCCACTCACTGAGCTGACTGCATCTTTCCCAGTTTTTAACAAACATCTGGCTCATCAGGGCTTCAAAAAACTCCAGATGCTTGATTGTTGGAGCGATTTTGTTTAACTGAGTCCAACTTTTGTCGAGTCCTGTAAAAAACACGAGAATAAATCTGCAGCAGAAACTTCTGCAGCTGCTGTCATGTGTAACGTCTTATAAAACAGCTCCACCTGCAACTATAACTACACCTATGACTACACCTATAACTACACCTATAACTACACCTATAACTACACCTATGACTACACCTATAACTACACCTATGACTACACCTATAACTACACCTATAACTACACCTATAACTACACCTATGACTACACCTATAACTACACCTATGACTACACCTATAACTACACCTATAACTACACCTATAACTACACCTATGACTACACCTATAACTACACCTATGACTACACCTATAACTACACCTATAACTACACCTATAACTACACCTATGACTACACCTATAACTACACCTATGACTACACCTATAACTACACCTATAACTACACCTATAACTACACCTATGACTACACCTATAACTACACCTATGACTACACCTATAACTACACCTATAACTACACCTATGACTACACCTATAACTACACCTATGACTACACCTATAACTACACCTATAACTACACCTATGACTACACCTATGACTACACCTGT
>NW_013953263.1:48161-49579 GCF_001266775.1 Austrofundulus limnaeus
TTTGAAAAATAAATCTGTTCTTTTTTTCTTATAAAAGACTAAATAAAACAGAAATATTGGTGGTAATTTTTGACTGTAACTTTATAAATGGCGGCTCATACTCCTCCCTCCAGTAAATAACTGATTTGTGGTGTTTGCACCTGATATTTAATTGTGATTCTACATTTTGTTTGTGACTCTCTGCCTGACTTTGAATCATTGTTTCATTTATTTTGTAAAGAAAGTGAAGAAACTGGAGGAGTGGCTTCAGGTGCAGCTGTGATTGATGGGGTTCTGCTCTCACCTGTGTCCTGTTCTTCTCCACGGCCGCCTGACTTCACCTGCAGGGAATCAATAAAGTTTCATTTTGTCTCGGGTTTATGTGATTTCTTTTATCTCAGCGTGATCTTTCTGGAGCGATGAGTCTGAGAACAGAACAACACGAGGCGAGTGAAGCTGTGTGGACGTGCAGACCCGGTTCTGCTCAGGTCCCGTCTGCTGCACTGCAGAAAGTCAAACGAGTCTTCATGCCTTCAGCTGATCTGGGACTTCTGCCATCCAACAATTATTCCTTCCAGCCAGAAGAAGCCGAACGTCGGAGCTGATTCCAGATCCTGGGGGGGAAGTCTGTGGGATCCAAACTCTTTAATTAAAATCTGACATGTCAGGAATGCTGATGTGTTTTTGTGGTGTTAGAAGAGATCCTGGTGCTTTTCCACATTTCTCCTGCGGTCAACAAATCCTCTGCTGGAACTACTGGCTCTGTCAGGAGGCAGATATCAGGACATTCTGATGGACGGACTTGGTTAGCTGTTACTGTGAAATTAATTTAAATTAATCTGTTCAAACCAAACAGTTCGCTTTGTTTGGGCTGCCGTTTGTAAAGTTACACAGTCAAAAATTACCACCAATATTTTTGTTTTATTTAGATTTTATAAGAAAAAAAGAACAGATTTGTTTTTCAAAGACAGTTTTTCACCATATGATTCATACATTTATAAATGTCATAGTTTATAAACTAAATATTTAACTTACAAATTAAATATTTAGTTAACAAGCTAAAAATTTAACTTGTGACTTAAATATTTAGTTTTGAGCTACATATTTAGCTTGAAACTTAAATATTTAGCTTGAAACTTAAATATTTAGCTAGCCACCTAAATATTAAACTTAAATATTTAGCTAGCTACCTAAATATTTAGCTTGCAACTTAAATATTTAGCTAGCCACCTAAATATTTGTTAAATATTTAACTTGCTAGCTAAATTTCTAAGTTGCAAGCTAAATATTTAAGTTGCAAGGTAAATATTTAGCTCAAAACTAATTATTTAAGTTAAATATTTAGGTGGCTAGCTAAATATTTAAGTTGCAAGCTAAATATTTAGGTGGCTAGCTAAATATTTAAGTTAAATATTTAGGTGGCTAGCTAAATATTTAAG
>NW_013953263.1:50758-52480 GCF_001266775.1 Austrofundulus limnaeus
TTATTATTTTGTTCTCATTTTCTCATGTTTTTTATTCTTTTCATTCACTTGATTTGATTTTACTGGATTTTTTATTTTGCTGTGCAGCACTTTGGTTGCCGTTGACTGTGTAAAAATAAAGTTTTGATTGATTGATTGATTGATTGATTGATAGATAGATTGATTGATTGATTGATTGATTGATTGATTGATTGATTGATTGATTGATTTATTGATTGATTTATTGATTATAATATTATATTGTTCTTTTAAATTTGGTCATGGCGCCAGGTTCTGCAGAATGTAAGAGCAGGATTAAAGTCAGAAATAACAAAAGACAAACACGAAAAGACTTAAAGCTGGATTTTCAAAATAAGAGTCTTGCTTTGTGAAAACAAAGATTATTTTGAGGCTTTAGAGAAGACAGTTGACGTCTGTTGAAACTTTGGCAGAAATTTGGACATATTTAATATTTCTGTAGAAATGTTCTGGTTCTGTTTATAGTTCAGATGTTTTGAAGGTAAACATGTTTGTTGATGAAGAATAAAGACAACGGAGAAAGTTGTTCCTTATATTTGGTCAAGTTTAGATGTTTCACGCTGCAGAAAAAAATAAAATGTTGATTTATTTTCTCAACCCTTCAAATTCTCGATGATCTGCAGTCGTTTTACAAGAACCAGACTCAAAACGTTGATCTTTTAATGCAGGTAAACGTTTGTGAAAATACGTTCAGTCACTCTTTGCGTTAAAAACCAGAAGTGTGTGAGCCTCACTCTGATCTGTGTCCCAGATGCATGCTGGGATACGCCTGCCAGTGTCACAGGGTCATTGTGCAGGCTTTGCCAACGTTACTAAAATGTCCAACATGTTGCACAACATTGAGACCGCGTGTGTCCCTGTGGGAAAATTCACAAGTCCACCTCGAGAGAGCAACAGAATGTGTGGCAACACTGCAGAGAGGAAACAGAACCGAACCAACAGACAGTTCTGCTGCCACGAAGAAAAACCTAAACAAACAGCCTCTGTCATTAAAGGATAGATTCTATTAAATCAAATATAAAACTTCATATCTTTGGTTTCCTTTTTATTCAAAACATTTACACAAAAAACTAGTTTTAAAAGGGATTTTAAAAAGGTGAAAAACAAATTAAATCAGTCACTTCCTGTTTGTTTATTTGAGCAAAACGAATGAAATCAGTCACTTCCTGTTTGTTTATTTCAGAAAACCAAGTGAAATCAGTCACTTCCTGTTTGTTTATTTGAGAAAAACAAGTGAAATCAGTCACTTCCTGTTTGTTTATTTGAGAAAAACAAATGAAATCAGTCACTTCCTGTTTGTTTATGTGAGAAAACAAATGAAATCAGTCACTTCCTGTTTGTTTATTTGAGAAAAACAAATGAAATCAGTCACTTCCTGTTTGTTTATTTCATAAAAACTAATTAAATCAGTCACTTCCTGTTTGTTTATTTCAGAAAAACTAATGAAATCAGTCACTTCCTGTTTGTTTATTTGAGAAAAACAAGTGAAATCAGTCACTTCCTGTTTGTTTATTTGAGCAAAACAAGTGAAATCAGTCACTTCCTGTTTGTTTATTTGAGAAAAAGCAAATGAAATCAGTCACTTCCTGTTTGTTTATTTGAGCAAAACAAATGAAATCAGTCACTTCCTGTTTGTTTATTTGAGAAAAAGCAAATGAAATCAGTCACTTCCTGTTTGTTTATTTGAGCAAAACAAATGAAATC
>NW_013953263.1:54525-56817 GCF_001266775.1 Austrofundulus limnaeus
CCATATGATTCATACATTTATAAATGTCATAGTTTATAAACTAATTATTTAACTTACAAATTAAATATTTAGTTAACAAGCTAAATATTTAACTTGTGACTTAAATATTTAGTTTTGAGCTAAATATTTAGCTTGAAACTTAAATATGTAGCTAACTACCTAAATATTTAACTTAAATATTTAGCTAGGAAGTTAAATATTTAGGTAGCTTATTCAGTTACTGTTATGGTCTGTCAGTATTATGAGTTATTTTGGTTCCTTCTCAGTTTTCTTCCTCCTTCCTGTCTTTGCTCCAGCCCCGCCCACTCTCACCTGTTCCTCATGTTACTCTCCCAGGTGTTTCTTGTTCTTGCTCATTAGTTTGCCCTTTATATTCTGTTTGTGCTCAGCCTTCATCAGAGCTCTGTTTCCTGTTGATGTGTCGTCTCATGCCAAGTCAAAGACTCTTGTTTGTTACTTTTGTTTTTCGATTAATAACGTTTATTTTTTGCAACCTTTTTGGCCCTTATCTCTCAGTCCTGCACCTGGGGTTCAACCATCATAACAGTGACAGAGAGCCTCTGCTCAGGATTTTGTTTGAAGGAATTATGGATGAATCCAGATAAGTTGTCTAAGTGGTGATGGCCAAATGTCCCAGTTTCTCTTTTTAACAGGAACAGGACTTCGTCTCAGAATCAAATCATAAAACGCTCAAAGAATCCATCCCTCGTGAGAACATTCCTAAAATATTAGCTAACTTAACGATGAATATAAAACTTAAAGTGACAGTGATGTGTCTCAGCTGGGAATCAGAGCGGACAATCAGCCTTTTGTGTTGGAGTTCAAATAAAGTTGTGTGTCCACTTTAACAGAATTATTAAAGCACTGATGCTGCCTACAGCCGTTAAACATCGTTACCAAAACACAATCTGATGTTGGTTTACACATCACCTCGAGGAGCAGATGGAGGCTGTCAGAGAGAGGAAGAGGACTCTGGAGATGATGATACTAAAATCTGAAGAGGTTCCTGAAACCGGACGAGCAGCTCAAAGCAGATACAACATGTGATGTCAAGTCTTTGAAAGTTCATTTAACTTCATTCTGAGTAAATCTGCTGCATTTCAATTCAAACTTAATTGTTCATTGTTTTAAAAGATGTGTGGGTCTTTTCAGGGATGTGAGAAATTATTTTTGCACATAAAAACCTATTTTTTTTACATTTCTACGCTCCATCCTGTGCAGAATGACAAAACACTGAATTATTTCTTTATAAAACCTCAGAAACTTTGCTCCACGCTTATTCACACAGGTATTGTTCACATGTGAATTTATGGTTTTAGCTTTAGTTGTGTGACGCTTCACAGCATTCACACTTATTGATCAGTTTTTCTTAAGTTTTTCAGCATCGAACTTTGACATTTGTAAATGTATGAATCATATGGTGAAAAACTGACATTGAAAAAGGCTAAATAAAACAAAAACTATTGGTGGTAATTTTTTACAAACAGCGCCACATACACTTTGGTCAAAGACTGATTGTGGTCGTATTGTTTAGGAGCAAAGTCTTCATTGTCAGCCAGGAAAAGAAAGCTTTCTGTTAATATTATTATGACGTTTTATTCTCTGTTTAATCCTGTTTTTGTTTTGTGATCCGATGGGAGAGAAGGGAACAGTAGAGTCCGGTTGAACAAACCTGAATCAGTTTTATTGTCGTTGTTAATGAACAGGATTCAGACTAGAAATTTGTTTCCAACAAACAGGAAAAAAGATTAAAATTAGCCTTTATTTCCTTACTGTACTCACAAATACACTGCCTGGTCAAAAAAAGTGCCCACCTGGATCTAAGGTGTATGTGGGGTCTCTGCAGGAGGTCAGCTGACCCTGAATATACTGAATGAGCAGTTATTCCATCTATGATTGTTTCTTCCCTGATGGCACAAACATGTTCCAAGATGACAACACCAGGATTCTTCAGGGCTCTTATTGTGAAAGAGTGTTTCAGGAAGCATGAGATATGGATTGGCTCCACAGAGTCCACTGAGAATCTTTGGGATGAGCTGCAACAGTAGACTCACAGCTGCAGCTGATGAATTGATTTGATTTTATTTATTTATTTAACAGGAAAAGATGATTAAAAATCGAGCCTGACTCAGCATAATTGCTGTTTTACAGCAGGTTCCTGTTCTGCAGCACATAAAACACTCAGAATTACAGCATCACAATCACATCATTATACACCATAGACATAAAGACAAACAAGCATACGAAATTTCAGGAAGGCAGCATTTGCAAAATAGGACGTCTAAATATGAG
>NW_013953263.1:59401-60587 GCF_001266775.1 Austrofundulus limnaeus
TGTGTGTGTGTGTGTGTGTGTGTGTGTGTGTGTGTGTGTTGGAAAGAGGAAGTGTGTTGTGCTGTTGTTCAGCTCCTGCAGGGCCCACATGCTTCCTGTGGCTGTCCACACTGCGGGGGGCTCGGGGGGAGGCCTGTGAGCGAGGTGTCTGTGCTTCCCAGCATGCTCAGCTCCTATCAGCCCCCCCGCCTGCAGGGAGTCTGGCTGTTACACCACCAGAGCTCACCACAACTCAAATAGGCTCTGATCTGAGGTCAGATCTAATCTCTGAGCCCATCTGCCTTCAGCCTGTCCTCAGCTGCTGCAGGTCTCTGTCCGGCTGCAGGGTGTTAATGCCCCGCCCCCCTGCGCCTGTGTCCTGCTGGCAGTTGGCCGTTACTCGTTGGGAAAGGCCTTCGGTGCTTGCAGCATCTTCCTCTGGGTGGAGGTGGATGAAAGGGTCGGTGTTAGCCAACAGCTTCTTCTTTTAGTCCGAGGTGAAGCTGACCCACACAAACCCACCTGCTGCTGTTAGCCCCGCCCCTTCCTGAGTCTGAACATTCCTCAGGTGATCTGGTTTCCAGCCGAATGGAGGGAACTCACCTTTTAGCTTCATTATATACTTTTTTAAAGAAAGGTGATGATTCCATCCCATAATTTAATGATTTTCTAACTTTATGTCTCCTTCAGCCTGATGAATGTGAGGTCAGGACCGTGAGCAGCAGGAGGAAACATGTTCCAGTCCTCTGATCCGGACCTTTACTGTGAGGATTGGTGCAGGACAAACTCAGGCACAAATCAAAGAGCAACAAAAGCTTTATTAAAGGAACAAATAGGCTGATGAAGCTCAACGTACAGGACCTCTCAGGAGAACACAGCACAATGAACGGACTCATGTGAAGCACAAGACTCAGAATATGAAGCAAACAAACCAAGAGTTAACGAGGAACACCTGGGGACACGAGAGGAACCAGGTGTGCAGGAGGGGCTGCAGGTAGAACCGCAGGGAGAGGAAAACACCAAGAAAATAAAGACAAAAACACAGATCAGGACACTGTAAAGTGGTACCAAAAGTCCTCATTTATTTATTTATTTATTTATTTATTTATTTATTTATTTAGAAGTAGTTGCCATGCTGAATGACTGAAGTTATTTCGTCTCCATCCACTGTGAAATAAATATGGGTTTATGAGATTTACAAATGATT
>NW_013953263.1:63253-64541 GCF_001266775.1 Austrofundulus limnaeus
TGTGTGTGTGTGTGTGTGTGTGTGTGTGGGAGGGGGGGGGGAGGGTTTAAGGGTTATTGATGATTAGATGTTTTTTATGCTTTTTTAGCACAAAAATGACAGTATTACAAATTGTTTTTGTTTTGGTATTATAAATACGGTAATTGTTGTACTTAAAAGGATCAGTTCATATTTTCTCATCAGCAAATCATTTCGTAGTAAAGTGCAAATTCAACAAATTCAACAAATTCAACAAGCTCAAAAAGCAGATTCACGTTTAATTATTTATAGAAAATCTCATCTTTGGTCCTGAAGGAAAATTTTACACCAATTAAACACATCATGTCACATGACAGCATTTACCAATTTAATTTGTTCGATTCCAGTGGCATTCCCATAAAAACCTCAGCATTTATTAAAAAATAAAAATAAAAACACGTGAGCTTGAACTACAAAATGGTTTATTCTCAGAACGACAGGGAGGTGAGACACCATGTCCACACAATCAAAAAACATTCATCTGCATTTCCTGCAAAAATACAGTGAATGCCTAATGATAAAAATATCTTTGCTGAACTGCTAAAAAGGTGAAAGTGGCCTGAAAACAGCTTAGAAAGTAGATGAAACAGCTGAAATCAGCACAAAGAAGCAGAAAAATGTTTGCTGAAGTGCTGTAAGACGCTGAAATTTTCACAAAAATCTGAATTTAGCTCAAATTAGCTCAAAGTATAAAACACAAAACAGCTGGAATTAGCAGAAAGAAGCTGAAAGAAGCATCTGAAACAGCAGAAAAAGTAGCTGAATGAAAGCTAAAAACCAGAAAAGTTCGCACAATCAACAAAATAGAAGTCGAAGGAAGCTGAAATTAGCACAAATGTTTTTAAAACAGCAGAACTAGAACAAATGATAGAGTAAATTTATAAACAATGTGAATGTTAAGGATGTTGAAGATGGCTTCGTTCATTTTCAATACGACAAACGTGGCAGAAAAAGCTACACAACTCAAAACTGTGAAGAAGTGAAACAGCAGAAGTCATGATGGATCGTGCTGAAGGAACGTTTAGGTTTAAATTGTTGAAACGGCTCAAAAACGCTTGTTGAAAAAACAAAGATCCTGATGGTGTCGAAATACAACAACAACAAGCTGGAGATGTTAGCATTAGCCTTGATTAGCCTCTCCAGGCTGCAGTGCATTGTGGTCTAAAGCTTCCCAAAGTTGGGGACGGGACCCAAAGTGGGGTCCTGAAACATCAATGTGGGGTCCTGAAAAGATTTTCTGAATTAATTACATTTTTGCCTTAGTTGTTAC
>NW_013953263.1:65783-67146 GCF_001266775.1 Austrofundulus limnaeus
GAGATTGAAGTCCTGCTCTATTTGATCCAGAAAAAAATAAAATAAACTTCTTTCCATATTTAAAGATGTTTTTGTCTCCTATTTGAGGTGACGTCTTCAGCTACAGAATAAAACTTCTGTGTGCTTTTATTTTTGCATTTTTTCCCTTCAACCTGTGGTGTACTTCCCATGATCTGGATGACTGAAAATCTTCACCATCTTATTTAAATTTTATGTTTTTATTTCATGCTGACATAGCTCTAAAACAATGTTCATCATGAGCAAAATTAAAAATATATATTTCAAGCTGTTATGTTTGGTGATAAGTTTTCCCGAAACATTTATTTTCATAAAGTTAAAGGTATTTACATAATAATGTGTAAGTTTCACCTCAAATACACATTTCTGTTAGATTTAACTGAAATGTTTAAAACCATTTTATTCAGACGGAGGACTTTTGTATCAGTGATAAAAGTGATAAAAGACTCTGTTTCATCTAAATGTTGGACTGTGGTCAAGTTTCTGAAAGCTGTAAAAACTCATGACTTAAACTCAGTTCTCACATCACATTACTTCCTGTCAGCTGGAAAGTTTTCCAGTTAAAAATGTGATTTCCAGTTCAGGAACCTTAAGGTCTGCCTCTGCTTTTTGCTGATGATGTTTCTGTTGGTGGTGGAGGATTCAAGACCGGTCTTCTTTCTTCCCTTCTTTCTTGTTCCTTTGCGTGGGGACAAGTTACATACGACAAATATAGCTAGCTAGTTAACTTCGCTAGTTTGCACGCTGTCTCCAGATGGGCTTTTACCAATATAAAAGTTTAAAAATAAAAAAACATGGAAGATAAAATTTCAAAATACAAAATCCTAAAAACACTTCAAATACACCAGAATAAATTCAATGAGCCATCTTAAACCTTTTTACAAAAAGGTACCTTACAGTTCTTACTGGATGCACCTGGAGTCACTGAACCACCAATGGAGCCAAAACATTTAAAAATTAATGATACACTGCAATATTTGATAAAACTCTCAAAGGTCATCATATTCAGATTTATAAGAACATCAGTGATGAAATCTAACCTGAGGGCCACTTTTTGATGGTCTCGTCTCGTCAACCACATTTGCACTCGAAACACCAGCTGCGTTTCCATTGACCATGAAAATGGGCAAATTAGAATTTCAAAAATAAATTTGCTCAATGGAAACACGTCAATCTAGAAAAAAATATACGTTTTTCGGCCGTATCAAAATTGGTGTTTTTGCAAAACTACAATGGAAACACTTTTTTCACATCCCGGGAGTCACGTGATCAACAACCGTCTGTTTCTACTGGTGAAAAAGACGATGATGAAGAAGATAACAGGAAGTAGAAGTAGTAGTAATAT
>NW_013953263.1:68431-74642 GCF_001266775.1 Austrofundulus limnaeus
ATTATTATTAGCAGCCTGAGATATAATATTTTCAATATTTTCAATATCTTAAAACTGGCCAACCAATCAATGAGAGACTGACTTCCTATTTTGTTTAAACATTTAGCACAAAAAGTAAGGAAATGAGTGTTTGGTAAATGATGTAAAAATGCTTCTTTGTAATAAAATATTATACCATTGGAAAGGCTTTTTATTTCCCTTTAAAATGGTGCCACATTTGTAAGGAACATGCATTTGTGGGATTGGGTTGTGCACATGAACAATAACTAATGTATGTTTTCTAATTTTATTCTTTTTTTAATGTTTTCTCATTAACTTATTTAAATTTCTGTATGAATAATTCGACTTAATAAATCAGAAAATCAAGGTTAATGTTCATTTAAAATAATGAGCTCAAGATTTGTATTTATAGGACCAGTTTTTTTTCTTTTGTTCGTCTGTGAGCTTTGCTATTACAGAGCCAGAGATTTATTTTGAAATTCCATGTTGAGACCTTCTTCCTGTTTGCTCTTTATGTAGTTCTCTCCTAAAGCTCCAGAACATCAAAGGTCTGATTAGAGACGACAAAGTCTGAAATTCTGCAGGAACTATGAGGGCGGCCATGCTGCAAAAATAAGACTGAGAACTGCTGAGTCACTGTCTGTTGTCATGATTCCCGCCTTTTTTTAAGGATGCAGATGGGAGGAGCTTCACAGAGTTGGTTTTTGTCACATTTGTTACATTTTTGGTTTATAAATTCTCCAGTAATTTTAGTTGTGGACTGGTGAGTTCTGTCCAGAACCCAGCCCCGTGGCTTAGTGAAAATAAATGGAAGACTTTTGAAAGAGTGCGCGGAGGAGGATTTTTCTCTGCGCTGCTGTGAGAAGGTCTGAACGGACCTCTGCGATAAGGAGACAAGCTCCTCTGACAAAAAGCAGAGTTCTGATCCACACCTTCAGCTCATAACTCACAGATATCGGAGCACTGATCACACATTAATGCTGCTGTCGAACCAAAGGAGGAGAAGGGGGGAGTGTGGGAAACCTTTCATAAACCAAAGGTCTGAACAGAAAGTCATCTAACTCAGCCAGAAGATCGAGTCGTTATCAGCTGTGAGCTCGTTCTGAATGTAGCCGAAGAACTTCCTCCAACAGACCTCGGCTTTTATTTATTTATTTTTCTACAGAAGTCATCCAAGATCCAAACCTAAGGTGAGTTCTTGTGCTCAAATGGTCCCACAGCTTCAGAAAACCTCTAAGGCCCCATAACCATCAAAGTATGGAACAACATGTGACAGGTCGAGTCCGTCCATTTCATCCCTCCATCATCGGCTGCTTGTTTTGGAATCATGTCAGCAGATTGAGCAGGGAGAACTCAGACGTCTCTTTCCACAACCATCACTTCCAGCTCTTCAGGGAGGATTCCAGTTTGTTTCCAGGCCAGCAGAAAGACATGAGGGCAGATTTATCAAAGGTTTGGGTGTGGAAAAAGATGTGTAAACCTGATTTAGGTGGTTACAGTTTCCCATCACCACACCTAGTTGTAGTTTCTCATCGCCACACCTTGTTGTAGTTTCTCATCGCCACACCTTGTTGTAGTTTCTCATCGCCACACCTTGTTGTAGTTTCTCATCGACACACCCTGTTGTAGTTTCTCATCGACACACCTGGTTGTAGTTTCTCATCGACACACCTAGTTTTAGTTTCTCATCGACACACCTGGTTGTAGTTTCTCATCGACACACCTTGTTGTAGTTTCTCATCGACACACCTAGTTTTAGTTTCTCATCGACACACCTAGTTTTAGTTTCTCATCGACACACCTGGTTGTAGTTTCTCATCGCCACACCTTGTTGTAGTTTCTCATCAACACACCCTGTTGTAGTTTCTCATCGACACACCCTGTTGTAGTTTCTCATCAACACACCTAGTTTTAGTTTCTCATCGACACACCTGGTTGTAGTTTCTCATTGACACACCTTGTTGTAGTTTCTCATCGACACACCTTGTTGTAGTTTCTCATCGACACACCTAGTTTTAGTTTCTCATCGACACACCTGGTTGTAGTTTCTCATCACCACACCTGGTTGTAGTTTCTCATCACCACACCTGGTTGTAGTTTCTCATCACCACACCTGGTTGTAGTTTCACATCACCACACCTGGTTGTAGTTTCACATCACCACACCTGGTTGTAGTTTCTCATCGCCACACCTAGTTTTACTTTCTCATCGCCACACCTAGTTTTACTTTCTCATCGCCACACCTTGTTGTAGTTTCTCATCGCCACACCTTGTAGTTTCTCATCGCCACACCTTGTAGTTTCTCATCCCCACACCTGGTTGTAGTTTCTCATCGCCACACCTGGTTGTAGTTTCTCATCGCCACACCTGGTTGTAGTTTCTCATCGCCACACCTGGTTGTAATTTCTGATCGCCACACCTGGTTGTAATTTCTGATCGCCACACCTGGTTGTAGTTTCTCATCGCCACACCTGGTTGTAGTTTCTCATCACAACACCTGGTTGTAGTTTCTCATCACAACACCTAGTTGTAGTTTCTCATCACAACACCTAGTTGTAGTTTCTCATCACCACACCTAGTTGTAGTTTCTCATCACCACACCTAGTTGTAGTTTCTCATCACCACACCTAGTTGTAGTTTCACATCAGCACACCTAGTTTTAGTTTCTCATACCGCTGCACCATCGAGAGCATCCTCACCAACTGCATTACAGTCTGGTATGGGAACTGCACTGTCTCCGACCGGAAGGCGCTGCAGAGGGTGGTGAAAACTGCCCAGCACATCGCCGGGGCACCGCTCCCTGCCATCAAGGACATCTACAGGAAGAGGTGTCTGAAAAGGGCTGGTAAAATCACCAAGGACTCTRCCCACCCCGCACACACACTCTTCTCCCTCCTGCCTTCTGGGAGGCGTTACAGAAGCCTACGGACCAGAACCACCAGGCATCGGAACAGCTTCTTTCTACAGCTGTCATGCTCATGAACGCCTCCTGACACAACTAGAAGGACTGYACCCCCCCTACCCCGTCCCCCCATAAAACAATAACATACGGACTGTCCTCACAGGCATACATACTCTGTATATAATCTGGGAATCTTATTTGCTATTAAAAATCTTACATTGTAAATCTACTAATACATATACAATTCATTCCTAACATTCTGTATAATCTGCATAATCTGTATATGTGCACATAGCGCCCATATTTTTTTATTTTATTATATTGTTTTTATACTGAACATTTTATTTTTATAGCAACCTTTGCACATCTGTAAATACATATTATACCCTGTATAGCACTTCTGGATAGATGCAAACTACATTTCGTTGCTTGTACTTGTGACGGTGCAATGACAATAAAGTTGAATTCTATTCTATTCTATTCTATTCATCACCACACCTGGTTGTAGTTTCTCATCACAACACCTGGTTTTAGTTTCTCATCACCACACCTGGTTTTAGTTTCTCCTCGCCACACCTGATTGTAGTTTCTCATCGCCACACCTGGTTGTAGTTTCTCATCGCCACACCTGGTTGTAGTTTCTCATCGCCACACCTGGTTGTAGTTTCTCATCACCACACCTGGTTGTAGTTTCTCATCACCACACCTGGTTGTAGATTCACATCACCACACCTAGTTGTAGTTTCACATCACCACACTTAGTTGTAGTTTCTCATCAGCACACCTAGTTTTAGTTTCTCATCGCCACACCTGGTTGTAGTTTCACATCATCACACCTAGTTGTAGTTTCACATCGCCACACCTGGTTGTAGTTTCACATTGCCACACCTGGTTGTAGTTTCACATCGCCACACCTGGTTGTAGTTTCTCATCATCACACCTGGTTGTAGTTTCTCATCACCACACCTGGTTGTAGTTTCACATTGCCACACCTGGTTGTAGTTTCACATCACCACACTTAGTTGTAGTTTCTCATCGCCACACCTGGTTGTAGTTTCACATCATCACACCTAGTTGTAGTTTCACATCACCACACTTAGTTGTAGTTTCTCATCAGCACACCTAGTTTTAGTTTCTCATCGCCACACCTGGTTGTAGTTTCACATCATCACACCTAGTTGTAGTTTCACATCACCACACCTTGTTGTAGTTTCACATCACCACACCTAGTTGTAGTTTCTCATCAGCATACATTAAACTAAAGTTTGTTTTAGTTTCATGTCTGTAAAGCTGTTAGATTCGTATTATTTCCTTCAGCCTTTAAGTCTCAGATTTGTCTTTATCTTGTCACGATATGTGTGTATGTGTGTATTTGTGTATTTGTGTATGTGTGTATGTGTGTGTATGTGTGTGTATGTGTGTGTATGTGTGTATTTGTGTATCTGATTGTGTATGTGTAAGATTCTAACCTTTGCAGTTTTGTTTAATAAAGTTTTAGTTACGTTTACCTGCTGACCTCCTGAGCCTCAAACAGTTTTTCTGTTGGCCCTGACAGATATTGTAGAAGTCTTTACAAATCTTTACCAGGTTTTATTGAACTTTACTGGTCACAAGAGACAAGCAGTGTTCTCAGAGTACAGTCTTAATAAACCCATTTGGTCTAAAAGTTCTGGAGATAAGGTCCACATGAACCAGAGTCTTCCCTGCAGAGTTCTGGAACATGATGGTCTGAAGGTTTATTGTTGCAGTTGATTGGTTTCAGTACATATACGTTTTTTTTCTTTGATTTGGTGGGGGTAGGGGGTGGAGCGAGGGCTCTTCACGCTTCCCCTCCTCCTCCTCTTCCTCCCTGCTGACAGAAAAGGCTTTAAGTTTCTTTTCTTTGGCCAGAGAAAATCATGGTGTCATCCCGCTGGGAAACAAACGCTTTCAGGCCACTGTGAATTAAACTGACAAATCTTATGTAACAACATTGAGGGGCTAAACCCCAAAAGTGTTTCTGTTTTTCTTTTACCTTAATTAACTTTGGTATTTCTTCATCTGTTCTGCAGAACTGTTTCAGTAATTTCATTTGACTATTTCCTCTATTTAATATCCAGTTTGAACAACTGAAGTCCAGCTGGACTAGAAAGTTTATTTTTTGTATTTTATCAGCTTAAAATTGATCTTGATTATTCACTCAGCTCATACATGTCATGTTCTTTAATCAACTTTTTTGTAATTCCCCTGCTTGGTGCTGCAGAGGTAAATCCTGCACAGCTTCAGCAGGTTCTGTTCAGAGTTCTCCTGCTGTGAGAAGAAATGCATCAGCGTGGGAGTGCAACACTAAAAATCTGCATATATGTGAAGAACAGTGGAGCCAGCAGACACCAGTTCAGACTGAAGCACAGCTTCTAGAGTTGGAAAAAAACTGGTCAGCACGTTGACGTGTGCAGTTATTCTGACAGTTGTACTGATTTTACAGTATTTAAAGTAAAAAAAAAAACAATGTTTACTGATTAAAGACCCAATAATCCTTAAAGAATGCAGATTGACCAACACTTTTTATGTCAGAGTTTTAAACGTAAATCACCATCAGATGTGAAAAAACAGCTGAAGTTGTTTGGTCAAACCTTGTAAATGAGGTTGTAAATGTTCTCAGGTGAAATCTTGAAGGAACAGCTGGTGCTCAGCGTACGAACCGAGGATGACTCTCAAGTACTGCCACATAAAACTCTTCTAAAAATCTGTACATTTCACTGAATTAGAGCCATTTTGGGTTTGGCTAAAGTTGATTTGGGGATGCATGAATTCCTCCTTATTGTAACTCCACAAGCCCCGGGCTCTCAAGTTTTGATCTGGAGTGAGACTTTTAGCGGCTGAACACTGTCTCCTTCTCCTCTGTGGGAAAAGTCATTAAATGTCACTAAATGACATCATCATTTAATTTGCATTTGGACAGAAGAAGTATTACAGAAATATTATTGAAGTGTAAAAATAGTGAAAGGTAGATTGTACATGTGGTACTCAGTATTACTATTTTCATTTACTGTGTGATTTAGTAACTTTTAGTTCAAAATGTCCTGATGCATCTCAGTAATCCAGGTAAAAAATCAAAAAGAAAAAAATTGTCTAGGTCTTCTGGACGGGTTCTTCTCTAATGAAACGTTTCGTCTCTCCTCCAAGAGACTTCTTCAGTCTGAGAGTTTCAGGCTAAATTCAGGCTTTTAAGCAGTCCTACCTTCATGTGACTGATACTCACATCACATGGCTATCGTTGACACCTAATTAACACCTATTGTTAACAGACTGAAGAAGTCTCTTGGAGGA
>NW_013953263.1:75240-80267 GCF_001266775.1 Austrofundulus limnaeus
TTTTTTTTTTTTTTTTTTTTTTTTTTTTTTTTTTTTTTTTTTTGGGGGGGGTGGATTGTGACCTCTGAATATCCTGAAAAACAACTCTTAATATCTCAAACCCAAGCAGTGCAGAAAATTTTTAACTGCACAAACGAAGCATTAAAAACTTAGTCTATTTGCCTGAATTTTCTGAATTTTTCATGTGGGGGGGCACCAGGTCCAATCAGCTTTAATTTAAGAAAAAACCTCATCTGTGCACATGACAGGTGGAAATGATCAGACTGAGCTGCTGCTGCTGCTGCTGCTGCTGCTGCATGCAGGACAGGTTGTGTGTCATTGACAGTGTACAATGCCAAACCAGGGAACAACCAACCAACAGAGAATATAAAGACAAACTAATTGACCCAAAATACCTGCACCTGTGCAGGGGCAACTAGGACCAGGTGCGGGTGAGTGTGGCTGAACAGAGAAGAACTGAACAGAGGAAATCTATGAAGTGCCAAGTATAAAATAAAACGTTTAAACAAGCCACATATTTTCATTTTTTAGCTCACTTTTTGGGGGTTAAAATTATTTCACTAATATTTTATTGGCATTTAGCTCACTGTTCTTACATTCAGCTTTTTACTAAATATTAAATTCAAATGTTAAAAATATATTTAAATATTAAATCCTAAATCTTTAATTCTAAGTGTAAAAGTTAAACCTAAAACTTTGAAGTTCACATTTAAGTATTTTGGAACGCAGCCTTTGCTGTCGGTGCTCGGCTCATGTTATGATGTCATCATCCTGAGACAATAGCAACTGCTAGCTCCAATTCAGCTAAAGCTTCAAGACATCAAACTTGCAGTTATGGCTGCTGGACCACAGCGACCCACACTGTTTTTATGAACACATTTTAAATTGAGATTTTAAATATTGTCTTCAGCGTTAGCAGTGGCCGTCTTTGTTTGTCGCAGGATGATGACATCATCCTGGTTATCTGACGCTAACTTCCGCTAACGCTTCTAACCTGAACACAGACTGAAACATTAAAAAACATCTAGAAACTTAACATAATTCAGACAAATAAACATAAAATCCAAAATTTTCTGCCTCCTGTGAGACTCCAGGTGCTCAACAAAATGTTTTTAACGACTAAAAAGTTGGATTTTGCAGGATATGTTCCCTTTAAATCCACAGGAAAAGTATTACCACTCAAAAAATTCACACCAGAAATCAAACTTGGGGAGAACAAAATAAAACGTGTTTTGATCACGAGAAAACTTTACTCCTGAACAATTTATTACACCACCAACCATACATTTACCTGCAGTTTCAAAGTAATAATTAACTTTGCCCACAATCTGTGTAAATGTGTGAACCAGTGATAATTATTTTAACAATAACAACTGTAAACTACAAATAAAATTGCACAGATTTTACAAGCTGTGATAAACTAAATAAGCCTGTTTAATGTAACGGTTCAGCTGCAGTGTGTAAGGATCAGCCCTCTCTGATGTCATGAGAGAAACACCAGGTGCCACGTGTAAAACAGGCTGAAAGAATAAATCTACGCGTCGTACAGATGAGGCCGACCCGTACGGCTGGCATGGCCCGGCTCAGGAACCGCTGTGAAACACTCGGCCTGTCAGCCAGCTCCCTCTGAAAGGCTCCGGTTACAAGGAACCCCAGAGGGGTGAGGTCTTGAACTGGCACCGGCACACGGCTCCACCTCTGGAACCCTGGGGCCGGTTCAGTGTGGCTCCAAAACATCGGTCCAGGGACTTTAAACCAGACGATAACCCAGATGTACCCGAAAACACGCTGACTCCAACTTCTTCCATTTCCTGTGTCCTCCACTGTTCGAACGCTGAGTGGAGTCAGTGAATGTTTCACTGTTTCATATTGTCGATGTTTGTGTGGTTTTACTAATGATGGGTGAAAGTGTGCGTATATTTATACTAGGGGAGGGCGATACTAGGAGTTTTGGTATCGATCCAATACCTATGGCTGGGCTGCAGTCATGTGACCCGGATGACGTATAGAATTCAGATGTAGGGCAGGAAGTGATTTGCTCCGGTTCAAAACAGTGAAATGGGTCACAGCGAGCACGCTCTCATGTTCTGGAACAAGCAAGATATCGCAAAAAAATCTGCGTACATTTATGAACTGATCCATACTGTCTCAATAAACTTGTGATATAATCTGGAGGATTTACTGGCATCGAGGCGATTGACACAAACTATCTGGTGCAGACCTCGTATTATACGACGAGCCAGATTAAAGCTTTCAAAAGCCTCAAAACTACAATGGAGACCTTCACTTCACACACTTCAGGCTTTTATAGAACACGAGTCACGTGACTGTCTGACCGACATTAGTTGTGTTTCCATTAACCATGAAAATGCACAAATTAGAATTTCGAAAATAAATTTGCTCAATGGAAACACGTCAATTTTGAGGAAAATTACGTTTTTCGACAAAATGTTTTTGCGCTAGGATAGGGGGTTGTCAGCCATATCAAAATTGGTGTTTTTCACAAAACTGCAATGGAAACACTTTTTTCACATCACGGGAGTCACGTGATCAACAACCGGCTGTTTCTACTGGTGAAAAAGACGATGATGAAGAAGATAACAGGAAGTAGAAGTAGTAGTAATATCACAGAAGTAGTATAAAATAGTAAACTCACCGACTACAATTTCCCAAAAACACAGCATACGTAGCCGCTCCCAAGTAGGGACTTGTCTCTGGAAAGCCTCGATAAAAGACGCCGACGTCTCCTCTGATGATGAGCGCTAGTGTCGTGGTAGCAACATGCTATGTGTTTACATCCATCGCTGCCATGTTTGTAATGACTTATCATGAGAACAAACGTATTCACGTGACTTTAATAACATTTCTTACTTAATGGAAACACTGCAGTTGTGAAACTGTGTTTTTTAGACATTAAAAGAATATCGACAAAGTTTTGCGCACATTTGCAATGGAAACACAGCTACTATATAATTTCTGAAATAGTCCAGCCAAATTGTGATGTGGTCTAGCTTTCTTTTTGGGGGAGTCACTGAACTGGGATGACCTTTGTTGCAGACTGTGTTGCCTTAAAATCCGGCATTCGAAGCAGCCACTGCAATGGGACATGGCTAATGCTAACCAGAGTGCTTTGTGGCCACGCCCACTGAGCCTGTATCATCGAATTCATCAGTACCTCGTTATCTGGATGCAGCTGAAATGTCTTGCTTCGTAACAGATTTTCTGTTCTGCACAATAATTGTGTTTAAATTGCGAAATAATAATGACTCTGCTCTCTAACACAAACTTTGTGGGACATATTTGTTGTTCTATAATCCCTGCCACTCCCCCCCCCCCCCAAGCCCCACTGAGTGAAATAAAGAGAAGTATTGGAGACTTTCTGTAAAATAAAACACATGTCTGGATTCTGCAGCATCACAGGATGTTTCTGCCAGTGAGGCTGCAGATCTGCTTTGTGAACAGAGCTTCGTGTGACTGAGTGGGTGGATGGAGCCCCCCCCACACACACACACACACACACACTCTCCCCAATCCTTCCAATCCTGTGGCTGCGCTCCAGTTTCTTTTCCCAGCACAGCTTTAACAATCAGGGGCCTGCAGGTACGGGCCAAGTTCAACACACAAGCCCAAAAATAAGCCTGAAACGTTCACATTCTGATGTCACAACGTGATAAAGTTCCTGCTTTCAGAGCCAGAAAACTTCAGAGCCACAGGTCGGGTTCGAACCGATCCGGGCTCTGGGCTCAGGTTTCAGGTTAGCAGAGTCTTCTCAGCATCACTGCTCATCAACAGTAAACAGCAGCTCAGAGGTTGTTTCAGGTGCCATGTCACTCAGCTGATGAGTTCTCTGACAGTCAAATCAAAATAAGAGCTGTGGGGGCGGAGCCTGAGTGACTTTACCTCTGAGGTCAGCTGAGCGCAAACACAAGAGTTTTATTTACATGATGAGTTAAACTTTTTCTGACAGTTACACCTGATCAGATCAAACACACCTCCTCACAAGTGTCCTCACCACTGACCATTTAATGCTTTATAAACAAACAGTAAGAATTCAACATATTTTATATCTCCAACAAAACAGTTTAATGAGCCGAGTACTGGATCCTTTACAGTTTCTGTTCTATGGTGACACCAAAACAACAGACTGATGAGTGTTTGAGTGAAGATACCGTTAATTCTGAGTCCCTGATAACTGAGGGGGGCTGACTTTTTTTTAGGTCGTTTTCACTCGGTTTGATTGGGGACCAAAATTACAAAACTAGTTTGATTAAAGTGGTCTAAACAACCCAGGTGAAAAAAATATTATACTAAGTATTCTAAATCTAAGTATACTTCAGTATACTTGAAGCTGCACTAATCATCAGTATACTTAAAGAGTGCTATTTTGGAACCACTAATTTAATACTATTATACTTTAGTTGTATTTAAGTTGTACAAAAGCACAATTTTAAGTGTATTAAGTATACTTTTAAATACTAAAATGGAACAACTTAAAATATTCTCAGTACACTTAAAGTGTACTAAGTATATTTATTTTATATGTACTGAATAGCATAAAAATAAAATAAAAAATAAAAACAACAACATAAAAACATCAACTCAAACAACTTGTAAATAGGGACAAAAACATGGGGACATTGAGCCCCGTCTGCGTTCACTACATTCACATAACACGACACAGGTCAGGTGATGGGTCACATGACCCTCTATGAACAATAGAGCTAATCAAGTCTATTGTTAGGCGATGGTCCTCTTTTGCATGTGACTAACCTGTTTGTCCATGTGGAGGCGGAGCTTATAAGGCTGAGTTCACCTGAAACTCATCAGACTGAAGAAGTCTCTTGGAGGAGAGACGAAACGTTTCACTAAAGAAGAACCATCCAGAGGACCTACTGATTTTCTTCTTTTTGATTTTGTACCTTTCACCCACTCAGGATCCCATTAATGAAGGACTTCCTGTTATTTCCTGGAAATGGTGCATCCCCTGGTGGGTGTAATCCAGGTCAGGATGGTGCACAGTGTGAAGC
>NW_013953263.1:80277-82088 GCF_001266775.1 Austrofundulus limnaeus
ATTTTTATAAAGTGTACTTGAAATATATTTTAAAACAACATATCTCAAGTATGGTTTTTGAAATATACTTTTTTTACATTTCGAATATAATCCTAAAAAGTATCTTCTACTGATAATATATTAAAATATATTTCTTTAAAATGCAGTCTATTTAAAATATATTTTAATATATCTTCTTTTTGCCTGGGAGGGCTGCTGTGAATACACCCCAAAACCTCATAAAAACAGGCTTTTTTGTTCAATTTTCATTTCAAATTCGAACTTAACTTTGAACCCTGAGCCTGGTTCTGCTGGAGGTTTCTTCCTGATTAGCAGGGAGTTTTTCCTCTCCACCGTTTGCTCAGGATGGGAGACTGTGATGAAGTGATTCAACACAATCTGCTGCTTTCTTCTTTACATTGTTCTTTTTATCTACAGTGTCCTGAGATAACGTATGTTGGGACTTGGCGCTTTATAAATAAGCTTGAACTTGAACTTGAACTTAGTGCAGGTTGTGTTTCTCGACACTTTGGTGTGTGAGGTCATCACTGGATCTTGATGCACAGTTTGTCTAACAGTAAAAGTCTCAATGACCCCAGTGTCCTCAGTTTCCCAGTGCTTCTCACGTCCTTATGTGTCCAGTAATCCTGGTGTTCGACTGATTCCTGAGGGTCTGGTTGTTGGTTGTGGGTCAGAACCAACACTGGTTCTTTTCAAGCTGTTTTTTTTTTTTAGCTCAGCTGAGGTTTAAGTAATAAAATAACTCGTCTCTGCTGATTCAGGATGTTTGAGTGATGCTGTCCTTGATCAGATCATCTCTGCGCAGAAGGTGTTTCCATCCAAACATCAGCTCAGACTAGCTAACGCTAACACCGGCTGCTGACTACCCACACGACTCGTCCTCACGCCAACACACACCTCCCAGACACTAATAACCCTCTGCAGGGTTTTCTGAAGCCTCAGAAACAATCCTGGTCTTTTGTCGCCACAGTGACCAGCCGCCCGCCCGGCTACAGCCGCTAACCGCCTGAAAGCCGCGGCTTTGTCCGTCTGATTCCCAGCTTCTTCTGAGAGCCAGACGAGGTTTCTGTGGCATGTGAAGCAACTGCTGGTTTGTTTAGGCCTCTTGTCGTTTTTCCACTGCAGCAACAAACATTCAACGATCAGACCAAAACTTTGGAGTCCTGCAGTTTTTTTTTTCTTTCTGAGAACTCAGAACAATGAAGCTGCTGCCTTTCGGGCCGTCACACGCCATTTCAGCCTCAGCGGAGCAGAAACTCAATTCTCTCATAGGAATTAGTCAGGGCCCGCTCTGGCTGCACCATCTCCTTCGTTTTGGTTTTTGTGTTAAGAAACTTGGAGGGGGAAAAAAAGTCGTGCAGGAAGTGTACACACACACACACATCCTTCACTGTCATCGTGTGGAGCCAGCTGGCCGCCGCAGAGTAAAAATGGCTGCAGGGTGTGTGTGATGATCAGTCAGCGTGGGCTCGTCCTGCTGCACAAACAAACTGCACCCAAATACAAAAAAACAAAAAGGAGGTTGTTTCATGGTGTCAGCTGAGATGTGACACTCAGGTGTAAAACCTTTATTGATCTGTCCCGTTCCTGTCCACACAACAGCTTCTGTGGACGTCTGATGTGACCAACAACACATGTACCTCAAAGGGATCCATGATTAGTTGTAACATTAGACTTTATTTGATAAACATTTATTTTAACTGTGAAATAAAGACTGTAAAAATACTGTAGTTTTGTAAATTTTTTAAAATGTATTTTAACACAGATGAAGCCATTTTATTTCCACACAAAGCATTCTGGGTAAATGATGA
>NW_013953263.1:83508-85026 GCF_001266775.1 Austrofundulus limnaeus
TCCTACAGTATTTTACAGTCTTTATTTTACAGTTAAAATATATGTTTATCAAAAAAAGTCTAATGTTACAACTAATCATGGATCCCTTTAAAGTACCTGTGACGTGCTTATCCTTCAAATACGAAAACTAAAAAAAAAAACATCTTTATACTTAAGAAAATTGGCATGATACACATGATTTTACCCATTTTGTCTCATAACTGGCCTATTTTCTTTTGGGTTTGGCTCAGCCAAAGTGAAACAGGAAGTGACATCAAAAGGGAACTCAATAATAAAATAAACTCTCTGGTCTCTGTTTATTAGTGTCGTTTAAACTTTTACTTTTCTTCATCTGTGTTTGACAGTGGCTCAAAATAATCTAATCATCAGATTAACAACGTTTTGTTTACATGCAGACATTCCACTTTGACATCACTTCCTGTTTCTTCACATGCAAAAATCTCAACAACTTTCATCTCAGGGGCGTGAAATTTGTTTTGCAATATGTTATCAGTGTCATGTTTTCAAAAATGCATTCATGTTTATTACAAAAAATTTATGTCACAGGCCCTTTAATGAACCTCCACATGTTCTGTTTTGCAGAGATCTATAAAGTTTTTGAAAAAAATAACAAAGTAAAAGTAAAATTACGTGAACAGAAAATGACTTTGGTAAAAATGAATTTCACTGATGAGAAAACTAYTCAAGTAAAAGTCATAAAACTGGTCACAGAAATTGGGAAAGTAAATGTAAAAGTACTTTTACACACTCTGTAAGAAATAAACTGTTGAATTTACTGAACCAAACTGGTCCCACTAAGCCAGGTTGAGTAAACTGAGCAGTATATGAATATTATTTGTTCAGTTTACTCAGTGGAGCCAGATGACTTTGTTGAGTAAATTCAACTCTTCATTTTTTAGCGCAGAAACATCTTCTTTCATGATGAGTTTGAACATGTTTAATTTTGTAACGAGTAACTAGGTGTTACATTTTAAGTAAAGAAGTAAAAGTATCATTTTGACTTTAAAATGTAAAGAAATAAAAGTAGAAGTAGCTATTTAAAAAATAAATGGTAAAATTACAAATCCTCACAAAACTACTTAAGTACTGGAATGAAATAAATATACTTAGTTACTATAAACCTGTGCTGATTTATTCCCACAGTTTATTTATTTATTTATTTATTTATTTATTTATTTGTTTGTTTGTTTGTTTGTTTGTTTGTTTGTATTTTTGTTCCCTCAGTTCAGTGAATCTGATCTGCAGTAATGTCAGGTCGATGGCTGCGTTCACACTGCAGGATAATGCAACACAAATCTGATTGTTTTTGTCCCTATATGACCCATGGATTTACACTGAGCCAGTCAACAGTTTTACAATAGACCCCATATTTGAGGAGGGGGCTCCATCTGAAAAGTGGGTGTCTGGACATACAAAAAGTCATAAAACTATTCAACACAGGAGCTTCAGACTTTTTTATAGTTTAGCTCTAATGAAGGCCTATCAATCTGGCCCACTAATGAGCCCCCTCCCCCCCCC
>NW_013953263.1:87542-88867 GCF_001266775.1 Austrofundulus limnaeus
TCAAATTCAGTCAAACATTTCTGCCAGTGGAGTAAGAAATTTTTACTTGGTAAGATTCATGGAATACTTGATTTGACTCAATTTTTTCTTATTTCAAGAACCTTATCAAGTAAATTTTTCTTCCTCCATTGGCAGAAATTTTGACTTAATTTGAGTCAAATTTCAGACTAACAAGACAATCATTCTGAACATCATTCTGACATTCTGAAAACAAGATGATTATTCTTACACAATCAGTTCTTGTTTAGTAAATCAGTCTGAAAACAAGATCAAAAAGACATTTTGGCTGATATAAGGTTTTAAAACTTTGTTAGGTGGACAGTTTTTGCAGTGGGTCAAATTATTTGCAAATATTATGTCTCTTTTCATTTTTATGCAGATGATGCCCAGATATATTTATCTATTGATCCTTCAGATCTATCGGCACTGAACATTTTAAATTCTTGTCTGACTGATATTAAGGTCTGGATGTCCGATAATTATTTATTGTTAAACAATAATAAAACTGAGGTGTTGGTTTGGGCCCTAAGGCTCATAGAGACCTTATAATTAAAGTTCTTAATTCTTCAGGTTTTAATTGCTCTCATGAGGCCAGAAACCTTGGGGTAGTTCTAGATTCTGATCTGAGTTTTACTAAACATTTTAATAATGGTATGAAAACTGGCTTCTATCTCATCAGAAAAATTGCCAAATTAAGATCAATTATCTCATTTGCAGATACTAAATCACTCATTCATGCTTTTTATTTTTTTGTCATCTTGATTACTGCAATTCTCTGTTTATTGGTCTGCCTAAAAAACCTCAAACGCCTACAGTTAGTACAAAATACAGCAGCTAGAGTCCTCAGTAAATCCCAGAAGTTTGATCATATCACTCCTGCTCTGGCTTCTCTACACTGGTTACCTGTGGTTTTCAGAATTGATTTTAAGATTGCATTGACAGCTTTTAAATCACTGAATGGACTTGCACCGTCTTACAGTATATTTCAGAAATACTCAAACCATATACACCACTGTGACCTCTGAGATCATCGGATCAGTCACTACTTATAGTACCCAGAGACCACAGACAGAGGGTTATAGAGTCTTTTCTGTTAGGGCTCCTGTTTTAAGGAGTGCACTGTCACTTTATATCAGACAAGCTTCTTCATTATCCTCTTTTAAAAACATTTTATTATGAGTTGGCTTTTAATTGTTGACATTTGCATGTTTTATTATTATTTTTATTCTGACAGAGGAGTGAAAAGAATTATCAGAAGAGTTGTCCAAGAGCCAAGGACCACTTGTGGAGAGCTTCAGAAAGACCTGGAATTAGCAGGTACGATT
>NW_013953263.1:91057-92254 GCF_001266775.1 Austrofundulus limnaeus
CTAAAACTGGAGAAATATGATCTCTCCTTCCAACTCTCATTAAAACTCTAGCAGCAGCATTTTGGATTAACTGAAGACTTCTTAAAAAGTTTTTTTGATGTCCAGATAATAAATAATTACAGTAATCCAGTCTAGACGTGATAAATGCATGGATCTATATCTCAAACAAGAGAAACCTGTGGCCCTAAAACCAACACGACCGATTCAGGTGGTATGTTACTGAGCTGCAGCTGCTGGAGCTTGTGCGTTAAATCTGTATTGAAATAAGCAGTTTGTAAATGTTTGTGTGTGCACGGCGTACAAAGCAGCATTCTTAGCTGTGCGTGTTATTTTGTTTCCCTCGACAGCCGTGTTAACATTTCTGATTTAAAAAAAAGAAACCGGTCCTGGACACCTGCAGCAGGTGTTCATGCAGAGGAGCCTGACCCAGGAAACGAGAGCAGAGTCCGGGTCCCTGTGCGCGGAGCCGGTTCTGTTTGGCTGTGGGTCGGAGGTCAGAGGTTTGTGTGGTTGCTGTGCGGCGCTGCAGGTTGATCAGTAACTGAGGGGTTTAAAGTCCGCTCTGATAAATCCTGCTTACTGGGCTCCGTTTGGACTCCGACCCGCTTCGGCTCTGTCTGGGTCTCACATCTTATATAAAGTCTGAATGAAGGAGTGGAAGAAACACGGATTCTTCTTACATAAGCTCTGCTCACATCTGACAGCATGCAGGAGAAACTAACACACACAGACACACACAGACACACACACGTTAACAGATGACGAGCATGAACACAGCAGAAACATCGAGCCTGTTGTGATCATTTCAGCCCGAAATGACTCAAAGTGACTCAGCTTTCCTGCAGAAACTCAGTCAGACCGAAGCTCCTGTCAGAACAGAGTTCACCTGCAACAAACATCACAGCTTTACCCTGAGTTCTGCCTGACAGGAGGCAGTTTGCTGATTACACTGCAAAAACTGTCCGTCTAACCAAGTTTTAAAATCTTATATCAGCCAAAAAGTCTTTTTGATCTTGTTTTCAGACTGATTTACTAAACAAGAACTGATTGTGTAAGAATAATAATCTTGTTTTCAGATTGTGTAAGATTATTTGTCTTGTTAGTCTGAAAATTTAACTCAAACTAGACATGGGTTTTTACGATGTAAAAACAAGTGTGCATTGCCATGTAGCATGTCATTGCAGCATGGCTTTGCCT
>NW_013953263.1:92987-95244 GCF_001266775.1 Austrofundulus limnaeus
AGGCAAAGCCATGCTGCAATGACATGCTACATGGCAATGCACACTTGTTTTTACATCGTAAAAACCCATGTCTAGTTTGAGTTAAATTTTCAGACTAACAAGACAAATAATCTTACACAATCTGAAAACAAGATTATTATTCTTACACAATCAGTTCTTGTTTAGTAAATCAGTCTCAAAATGAGATCAAAAAGACTTTTTGGCTGATATAAGATTTTAAAACTTGGTTAGGTGGACAGTTTTTGCAGTGTAGTTTTTGGAGTTAACACAGTTCAAAAAGGCAGCCATGGCTACAAAAAGTTTTATAACTGGATGCATTTTACAAATATTGCATTACAATGTGACGTGGTAGCTGAGAGTCATCCTCAACACATAATAAGAGCGTGACTTCTCATAATAACACGTTATTTTCAAGTTTGATCAAACTGGCCTTTAAAATGTTCATTTATTCTTTAATGAGAAAATATTTACTTCCTTTTCCTTCTGAACAGCTTTAGATCTTTTCAAAGTAACAAACTTTAATATTTAACATGATGTTTAAGGTGAAACATGCACTGTTCATTTGGCTCGAGACGTTTTAGACCAAATCCATCAGTCATTGTTTTTCAGTTCACAGCGGACTCTGTCAATCAAAGTATTTGAAAGGTTGAGATGTTTTAATCAGATTTCAGAAAACATCCAAACACTGAAAACAGATGTTTTTATCAGGTGATTTAATTATTTTTTTCTTTAATTTCTGAAGTCTTTACATTTCAGAAAGGCCTGAGCTGCTCTCACCATGCAGGACCTGACATGTTGATGTTTCTTCTGTAATAACTTGACTGAGTGATGCTGTGGTCTCGCCCGGTCCAGACGCCGCTCACTTCTCATCAAGCCAACGACCTGACCCGGTTCTTTCTTTTTTTTTCTTCGAGTCCTAAAACGAGCGAGACAGAACCGCAGCGGCGGCTCACGGCCCCGCCGGCTCCTCAGCGCTGTATACGTCCGACATAAATACACGGAGCGCCTTTAAATAGACTGCACCCAGAGTAAACAGAGCCGGCAGCGGGCTGCAGACACACCGGCTGCTTTCTGCAGCGGGGCTTCCACAGAAACAACTCGCTGAGTCAGACCAGGCTGGAAGTGCTGAGGAGCAAAATGTTTCTCCTTTCAAACAGGTATTTTTGTCTCTTTCTGATGGGTTTCTCTCCAAACCACCAGAAGTAAGAGGTCAGAGTGTGCACTCCCAAAATATGGAGATCAGAGGTTTCTCTTCAAACTGGAAGCATTTTTACATTTACAACACAAAATGTGACCATCAGAGCCTTCTGCTGCTCACAGATGAGCTTTTATTGTTACTGTGGGACTCTGTCTGTCTCACAACAAGAGTAAATTTTTTGTATCATCATCAGAACATCCTTAAATGTTGGCAGGAGAGGAAACATTATGAAGTGAGTCAAACTTTACTGCAGCTTTTTTTGGACTGTGTTGCAGCCTGAAACATAAAAAGAAATGTTAAAAACAAACGAGGCTAATAAATAAAGCTTAAACTTTATACTTTATAAAACAACCACACAACCAATAAATGCATGCAGATACAGTCAATTGAAAAAGTTTGGGCAGCCTTGTAATATCAGTTAAATAAATCATATAGGGGACAAACACAGTGTTATTTGAGAAGTGAAATGAAGTTGATATGATTTACAGAAAGTCTGCAATAATTGTTTAAACTAAATTAGGCAGGTGCATACATTTGGGCAGTTTTCATTTTATTGATTTCAAAACTTTTAGAACTAATTATTGAAACTTAAATTAGGTTTGTTAAGTTCAGTGACCCTTGACCTCCATACACAGGTGACTCCGGTTATCAGAAAGGGTATTTAAGTGGGCAATAATAAGTTTTACTCCTCTTTCATCTTTTCTGAAGAGTGGCAGCATGGGAGTCTGAAAACAAGTTTCAAATGATCTGAAAACAAAGATTGTTCAGCGTCATGGTTTAGGGGAAGGATACAGAAAGCTATCTGAGAGATTTCATCTTTCAGTCTCCACTGTGAGAAACATTGTGAGAAAATGTTAGACCACAGGCACAGTTCAAGTGTAGGCTCCAAGTGGCAGACCAAGACAAATCTGGAATAAACAGAAGTGAAGGATGTTGAGAAGAGTCAGAGTTACCAGGAAAAACACCTGTTCGCCAATGACCGGTAAGCGAGTCGACATCAGTTCCCTGACTGATCGGAGGCGAGCCAGTTGAGAAGTGGGGCTTCAGTGGAACTGGAAC
>NW_013953263.1:96285-98212 GCF_001266775.1 Austrofundulus limnaeus
ATCATATCAACTTCATTTCACTTCTCAAATATCACTGTGTTTGTCCCCTATATGATTTATTTAATATTTTAATACAAACAATGATTTATAAAGGTAAATCAGGAAAATTAACAAGGCTGCCCAAACTTTTTCATATGACTGCATAAAAAGCAAAGTTCACTTCAGGTTTCGTGTTGCTCGAAAGTTTGTTTCAGCAGAGCTGCAGGCTGTTGGTGGGAGCTCCAACAGAAAGCTTCATGAGACGATGAAGATGATGAACGTTAAGCTGACTGTGAATCTTCTGTGAAAGTGCTGACGATGAAAACATGGAAACATCTGCCTGCTTTCACTTCTTGGTTTTCACCATCTGTGCAGCTCTGATTCGCGCAGCATTATGAGCTGCAAGTCAGCAAAAAGACAGCAGTGAGTAACGCTTTCTATTAATGTCTCTGCTGGGGGGTCACCATCACTGCTGCTGGTGTGGAGGACGGCTGAACCGCCAGGGTTCTGGATCAGAAGGAGTCCAAGCACCAAGGAACAACCAGGAGTCCCAGCACAGAGCTGTGGGGTGCTCCTCCAGGGAAGAAAAGGAGTCCCAGCACAGAGCTGTGGGGTGCTCCTCCAGGGAAGAAAAGGAGTCCCAGCACAGAGCTGTGGGGTGCTCCTCCAGGGAAGAAAGGGAGTCCCAGCACAGAGCTGTGGGGTGCTCCTCCAGGGAAGAAAGGGAGTCTGAACACTGAGGTTCAGGGTGCTCCTCCAGGGGACAGAGGACACAGCTGGTGTTTGTCCTTCAAAGACAATCAGATCTGTTGAAACCAGAATTGTTTCTGTTAGTTTGGAAGCTTCAATGTAAATGTGTTTTAGGTCACAGAGGGTGGAACTGAAAACTGACATTACGCCTACATAAAATGACTCCACCAACACTGTCATGTCCCTACAGGGTAAAGACACCTCTGACGAACTAGACAGCTGTAGTGGACACAGGAACAATTCCAGAGAAATGTGGTGGAGGTAATGTTGCAATATTAGCCAACACTGATCTGTTCAGTGGATTAAAACCTTTTATATTTACCTTCAGACTTTATTACATGGGATTATGAGGAGTGTAGATGTTGAGTTAACATCTCAAACTCATATATATGTATATATACAGTATATATATCTGCAACGGTACAGAAAATTCACAATTCAGTTCAATACTTTAGTCTCAAGGTTCAAAAGTTTTTCGATACAAGAAAGAGAAATGTGTATGACCTTCTTAACTTGTAATTTATTAAAATTAATTATAAACATTTGTTTAACCTCAAAAGTACAGTTTTTAAATTAAATGTTGCTGAAACAGCAAGTTTCTCAGTGGATCTGCTCTCAAAAATACAGCCTAGGTGGAGTAGTCGAACACAGATCCACTGATCCTTCAACACAGCATCTTCAGAAGACAAGTTGATGAAATAAAGAAAAAAAAATTGATTAAAATAAATGTTTATTTTCTGTTTTCTTTTCGGTTCATTTTATTTTTATTGTAAATATAATTTTGGTGGCCCCCTGTTGGAACAGCTGTTTCACTGCAGCTAATGGGATCTTAATAAACAAATAAACTCTTTGTTTGATTTTTATGAATTGATTTTCTGGAAAACTATCATTAGTTTGTATTATTTTAGTGCTTCACAGAAAGCAGAAATAATTAAAAACAATAAAACATATCACAGATATAAAAACAACAATTAAAACACAATAAAAAGCACATTAACTAAAAGTCTGTCTGAATAAAAATGTCTTCAGATGTTTCTTAAAAGAGTCAGTAGAATCTGAGCAGTGAAGGGACAGAGGGAGAGCGTTCCAGAGCCTCGGGGCCACCACCTGAAAAGCTTTGTCTCCACGGGTTTTATAATGGGTTCCAGGGACCACCAGCAGCATTTGATTAGAAGACCTCAGAGTCCTGGATGGACAG
>NW_013953263.1:99519-102267 GCF_001266775.1 Austrofundulus limnaeus
ACACAAACCTGTTCATTGTATCACTTGATGAACACAAGATCGATTTTGGTTGTTTCGGTGTAGGAGGGGAGGGATTTTGGGTGTGTGTGTTTTGTTTTCTGTTTGTGTAAGTCTGTTCTTTTTTGCGGTTTGTTAAAAAAATAATAAAAAGACCTTGATCAAAAAAAAAAAAAAGAAAGAAAGCCTCTGCAGCTGACAGCGTTCCATCACAGAACACGTGAGGAACATTTATCTGCTTCGTTTGTGAAAAAATCTGTTGGTTTTTCCTCGTTCTGTGTTTTCCTGTGATATCCCTTCATCTCACAACTCTCACTCCCACCTTTATCAAAACAGTTTGATACCAGGGAACGTCTGCACCCGCTGGTACCTGCACACACACACACACACACACACACACACACACACACACACACACACACACACACACACACACACACACACACACACACACACACATCAACACATTCCTGCACTTCACAGTCTGTCTGATGAATCTGTTACAATAAAAAATGATCTATAAGGTATTTACTCTCACACTCTGGACACACACGTTTGTACTTCTATCCTTGCGGGGACATTGCTTTGACTTCCATTCATTTACTGGTGATTTCTGTAGCCTATCCCGGACCCCCCACCCTAAACCTAAACACTTTGGTCCTAACCCTAACCCCTGACCCACCACTGGTATTTCCCCCAATTTAGACCAGGCTTTTGTCCCTATAAGGACAGGGGGTCCTCACCAGGCTGTGTGTACTGGGAAAATGGTCAAAAATTGTCCCCACCAGGTAACAAAAACACGCACACACACACAGTTCTTCTCTGGTCCAGGCTGCAGGATGGTTCCAGCAGGTCGTCTGAAGCCCGTCGTGTTAAACAGGGTGTCAGGTGACCGTCACGCAGCAGGACTCACCTGTTAAACTGGTCCTGACCCAACTCTTACTGACAAACCTGTTTTATAAGTTAAGGAGAAATCTCTGAAGGTGGGCTAGCATCTTTAAAGTCATCCGTGCTGAGGCCCTGAGCTTCACACCCACTCGCTTTCACTTTCACTTTCACTTTCACAGGCTAATCTCATTAAACAACACTTGTGAATATTTTCAGACCCACTTTTCTGTTCATTTTACTTTTCTAAGCTTAAGATCTGTCAGAAATGTCAGAATGTTTGCTATAATCATAAAAACATTTCTTGTTTTGTTTTTCCAACATATAAGGTGAAAAATAAACGTGTGGGCAAATTTTTCAAAAAACTAACCTTTCATGCACGGAAGGATTCTTTTTGTGTATAAAAACCTACGATCCCAACATGACAAAACACTGAGTTATATCTATTTAAAGTGACAATATCATGTAAAATCAACTTTTTAGAGTTTTATATCATGTTATAATGTTATACTCTCATAAAAAACATGTCCAAAGCCTTGCTCTGACACATTCATCATGTTTGAGAAATCCTGCAGTGTTTTTATGAAGCCATGCTGAGGAGCAAAACAACAGGTGGGGACTAGAAACACCTTTTGGGACCAGGAACACCCCTGGGACGTGTCTTTAAGCCGAACTCATGGCAGAGCCCCCCCCCCCACACACACACACACACACACACACACATACACACACACCGCCCATGACTCCTGCAGGCTCTCAGGTGAAACTGAAAGTGAAACATGAAAACTTCAGTTTGTACAGAAGATAAAAGACGTGACATAAATGTGAGTAAAACTAAATATTTGAGTGGACTCTTACGGTGGGACGTTTCACGCTGGATCCTCTGAAACACAAACTGCTAACGAGGATAGGTGTGACCGTCACATCGCCCTGCGGCCAACCCGGGCTGAGTTTCCTGATGTGTGCAGGTCGCAGCTCTGAGGAGGTCGGAGCGATATGATACATCTGTTGGTCCTGAGCAGTCTTCATCCTGATAAATATGTGAGTCATTTAATCTTTTTGTCTTGTCTTCTGTGAGACTTAGATCACAGCCCCAGAGAGCTCGTATCAGCTCGTAGGAACTGGGAGGAATGCTGACCGTGTGTTTGATGGCACGACTCCCAGAAAGTCCCGGTGAGGATCGAAACCCAAACCCAACGCACCTACAGAGAGGAGGGAGGAGGAACCTCAGCTTCATCACGTCTCGGCATCATCTTCATCCTCTGCAGCTCTGATTGGACGGCAGCCTCCTCACCATGAAGAGGAGGAGCTTATTATGGGCTGCATGTGTGCTGAGGCCTGTTCACATCTGTTGAACACACCTGGATCCACTCAGACCATCACCTGCAGCTGCTATTATCACCTGCATGAAGAGGATTCTGACGTCATCGCTCAGACTTAGTTTGTTCTGTATGACAGGTAAAACAGTTAGGATTAAACGTTAAACTTATTTTAAGCAGTGTTGTTGGTTTGTTTATTGTAAAAACCCAAAAACAGACTTGAAAATTAGAAAATTACATAAAAACTTGATTTAAATGGAAATCCTCCTTATTGTAACTCCACAAGCCCCCCCGTCCCCCCTTTTCTGAAGTGTTCTTCAGATCAACTCATTTTGAGACTGTCTCTTTAAATCCCAACGAGGCGCTTCATTTCCATCTGTACGGTCGTGAAACTGAAAACTGCACACTACAAAAACTGTCCACCTAACCAAGTTTTAAACCTTATATCAGCCAAAAAGTCTTTTTGATCTTGTTTTCAGACTGATTTACTAAACAAGAACTGATTGTGTAAGAATAATCATCTTGTTTTCAGAATGATTTACTAAAC
>NW_013953263.1:102350-104324 GCF_001266775.1 Austrofundulus limnaeus
AACAAGACAAATAATCTTACACATTCTGAAAACAAGATGATTATTCTTACACAATCAGTTCTTGTTTAGTAAATCAGTCTGAAAACAAGATCAAAAAGACTTTTTGACTGATATAAGATTTTAAAACTTGGTAAGATGGACAGTTTTTGCAGTGCAGATTATAACCAGTATAAACTTGTACTTTTATAAACTGGACACGATGTTTTCCTTCTTTTCTTCCTCGTAAAGAAGCAGGAAACTCAGAGTCCTGAACCTCTGCAGATCATGTCCAATGTCCTCCCGTCTGATTTGGCTGGACCTGCTGCTCCTCCCACACAAAAATCACAGTTTTTCTCAGCCTCTTCAGGCTCTCCTCCCACCTCCCGCTCTGCTCTGTCCAGGACTCCTGGACAGTATCATTAAAAGCTCCCTGTGGTCAGGCTCTGGGCTCCCAGCAGGCTGAAGCCTGTTGTTTCAGAAAACCTCAGAGTTTACACACTCCAGCAGTTCCTGCTGCGCTGACGGGCCTCTGGCTCCACAGCTGCCATCCGTAATGTCATCGTTTAGATTAAGATTACAGCCGACACTGCAGGGAGGCAAGTCCCGTCCCCGAGCCGAACATCCCGAGACTGTCGGCTGCTCCGACCAGAGTCAACAAATCAACTCAGAAACCGCGGGAAAAAATGTGGTAAATCGGCAACAATTCCTGAAAAAGCGAAGCTGCTGGCTCTGAAATGACAAAACAACATGTTGAGGAGAAAATCCTTAATCTGACTGAGTTTTTATGGCTGCGTTCAGCTGACAGCACTATTACATAATTTACCTTCTTGGCTTCATTTTATTTCTGATTTGTATTTTTTTTTATTGCACAGAATTGATTTTGTTTTTTAAAGAAATGAATTAACTTCTGAAATGAAATGAAATAATCTGTCTCCTGAACATCTTTTAATCTCTGGGATTATGCAGGAGAAGTAATCTGTTAAACTGGACATCAGTCATAAACGTTTTAATCCTCACTTTGATGGTTGAGTGTTTCGTTTGATCTGTGTTTATTTTGACCTTGGTTTTACCTGCCTCCCAGACTCACCTGAGCCTCGTTTCCTCCCCAGGTGTTTCCAGTCAGCCCCTCGTTTGCTCACCTTTATATTCTGTGTCCTCAGTGTTTGTGTGATCGTTGTGCTGTCCTCTCATGGTCCTTGTGTCTTTGTTCCCCTGAGTGGAGTGAAGCTTTATGTGACTGTTTTTGAGCTGCTTAGTCAGCCATTTTCTTTCACCTCTTTCTTTAAGTTTTTGCTGAAATGTAACTGAGTGTATCTCAGAATTTACAAACTCTACTTAAATAATCTTGTATCAAAGTAAAGCTAACACTTGGGAGGTTTTATTAGGAGTATAAGTATTAAAACAGCTGCTGTGGTTTTAGAAATTTTAAAGATGGAACAATTTTTTTTCGCTCTCACCTGAATAATTCTTTCATTAGACAGTATATAACCATTTAAAACCATAATGAATCAGACTAAAAACTCTTGGAAACATAAATCCACCTGTGAACATCACCTGTACAAAGATTCATGCTGCTAAAATGAACTGGAGCAAAGTTACAGAGGTTTTAGTAAAGAAATAATTTAGTGTTTTGTCATTCTGCACAGGACAGACCATGATGGAAACATTAATAAATGTTAACAAATCTGAAGTTTTTACATCCAAAAGTGTTTTATTTTTTCTTACCTGCCTTTAAAAGACTTATTATTGAATGTTTGTTCTTTTGAAAAATTATCCAACATTTGTCACCATATATATTATATAAAATAATGAGAAATTATATTTGACTTCAGTTGGATCATATTCGCTCAAAATCAAGTAAAAAAAAAAAGAAATAACTTTTGCAATTTTCACTTAACATTTGTTAATGGTTCCATCATGGTCTGTCCTGTGCAGAATGACAAAACACAAAATTTTTTCTTTACTAAAACCTCTGTAACTTTGCTCCAGTTCATT
>NW_013953263.1:104452-106135 GCF_001266775.1 Austrofundulus limnaeus
GTTTACAGATCCCCTAACAGTATATCTAATCTTCTCTAAATGAATGTAAGCTGTAAGACATAACTTCTCTTAACCGATGACCATATACTGGAGGATGTGGATCCTTCCATCGAAGAAGAATAAGTCTTCTAGCCAGTAGAGAGCAGAAAGCTAACACCGTCCTCTGATGTTCACTGAGGGAAGCCTCTGCTGGAGCCACCCCAAAGAGAGAGATGAGTGGTGATGGATGAACAGTTCGTCCAAATAGTCCTGAAAAGGTATCAAAGATTATATAGGTATCTGCTTTGACTTGCTTTAAAAAATACCAAAAATTTTTCCTTTTATAGATTAGTTGTAATATATTTACAGATTTGCAACAATCCCATTTTGTACAGTTTTACTTTTTGATTGAACTGCTTAATGTTCGAACTGTTTGATGAATGTAAAAATAGTTTCCATGAGCTTTTAGTGAAGATTCGTAGTTTTCTATTGATACCAAACAAGTCCAGGTTCAACTTACAGATGTGAAGTAAAAGGAATAAAAAATGGAAAAAGCTTTTTCTCCCCCAGCACCGGGGGCATGGGGCTCTAAAAGTATTTTTTGCACTCTGTACTTACCCTGGGTAATACACCTGACAAGTACTCCCAGAACTCTTCCACATAAAGACAAAAGACTAAAACAATAAAACACAGATGAGGACACAAACGTCCATATTTCCAACTGATGCATTAAAAACATTTAAAGTTATTCTTCTACAAAACAACTTTTATACAGAGAGGGCTTTAATAATGCAGCATATTTTTATGGATAATTATAACAGAAAATTCACGATTTGGTTTGAAACTTTAGTGTTTTGGTTTGATTTTTTTTTTGGATCAAAAAAAATAAAATTTCCATATCATTTGGCATTCACTGGTTTCCCTATTTAATGTGGCCATTTGTCACAATATAAAGTTCTTGGACATTTGGCACACATTAGTATTGTTTTCAACTGCAAAATGTCCCATTGATTTTTACTGGACACTGTGTTACGTTTGACACACGTTACAACAAAGCACAACCAGCACCTGATGGCTCCAGTAAGGGTTTACTGCAGAGCACAGGTGAGGAGGTTCTCATGATGTCTGCCTCGTGGCCCAAAAGAAATCTTTTCCTTCCCTTTATTTCCCCCTTCTTCCCATCTTTTTTACTTCCTTCCTAAAATCTGTCTTATGTTACTGACAGATTTACTTTATGTCTCTTCATACCGGACATGTTTCGACATCACAGGTCTAGTAACAAAAATATTTTAGGATTTATTAAATGTATCGACACGATGAACTTCATTCTTTATTTCCTTTTCTTTCTCTCTCAGGTTCACAGCCACAGAGTAAAAACTTGTCAGTTAAAGGGTTAATTAATCTCTAAGTTACCACTTGTAGTGAATGGTTGAATACTTGTTGATCTAATTTGTGTATACTGTATTTATATATTTAATCATTTATTAAACACAAAATTAAACAATAATTGAAGGAAAACTGACGTTTGCTGCAGTTTGTTTAGTAAATGCTGGAGAAAATGAACATCCTTTGATACAGTGTCATTTTGTGAGAATCATCACCGTACATCTACACACATACACTCACCGGCCACTTTATTAGGTACACCTGTCCAACTGCTCGTTAACACTTAATTTCTAATCAGCCAATCACATGGCGGCAACT
>NW_013953263.1:111355-113191 GCF_001266775.1 Austrofundulus limnaeus
ACATTATATGGCCCAGTTTTAAGGAAAATGCGGCCTCGATTATATATCATCCATCCATGGATGGTATATAATCTCTGTATGGATTATATCTTCTCTGGAGAATGTCACAGAATCCCACAGAACAATCTGGAGAGTGTTGGTGAGGGGTGTCTGGGTTTCATTCTGTACCTGTTTCAAGATCTGACCGCAGAGGGATGGATGGATGGATAGATGGATGGATGGATGGATGCTCTGATGGATGGATGGATGGATGGATGGATGGATGGATGGATGGATAGATGGATGGATGGATGGATGGATGGATGGATGGATGGATGGATGATGGATATCAAAGAATCAGTCTGTAGTAACAGACAATCAGAATCTGACTGTGTCTCAGTGTTTTGGTGTCTCTGTTGTTGTTTATGTTTGTTGATGTTTGTTTGTGTTTGTTTGTGTGTCTGCGCTGCTCTCTGCATGAAACGAAACAAATTCCTTCGGTCAGCGTCTCGTCTGTCACAGCTTTAGGCTCTAGACTCAATTGTTGTTCTTCTTCTCCACTTCAAGACGTGCAGCGTTTACGTCCTGGACCCAGAGGCCGTCTGCTGTGGGTTTGTGTTTGGGCTGGGGGGTCTGGGGGGGGTCCGGAGTTGATCAGAACAAACATCAACATGGCTTTGAATCACACAATTTCTCTTCATTTTAGACACGAACCAGGAAAATATTTTCCTCTGGGGCATTCAGCTGTTTGAATGCTGAGTCAGCAGTTTTCCTTGTAGGAATACTTCGTCACATGTTGGGCTGTTTGACCACTCAGAAGTTCAAACATTCAGGTTTTTTTCAGGACATTACAGCTACGTATGATTTCTGGTCTTTGTAACTTTTACTTTTTTAATATTGAAATTTTTTGTGTTTGCTTTGAATTAACTTTCAGCTAGTGTTTTGGTGATTTTAGCTTTTTGCTTTTAGCTTTAATTTCAGCAGCTCAGTTTCAGCGTCACTCAGGGTTCCCGCTGCCACTTTAATTTTATACTCCAAGAACAGGAAAACGTCCGTCTTTTTATTTTTGTCAAGTTAACACCGTTGTTGTCAGAACATTTAAGGTGGAAACACTGTAGGTAAATACAGTTTTAGGAACAGGTGGCTGCCTGGAAATAAACACTAGTTAACTACTTTTGCATTTCTACGGAGCCCGCGAGGGGACATGGGAGATTTTTTTCTTTTGCATTCCTTCGAAGTGGTATTGTGTTACCTCGCAAAACTTTTTGCGTTACCTCGCAAATGTTTGCATTTCCACGCAAAACTTTGTTTTGTATATGAACTGAATTTAATCAGATTTTATTTTTGAAATATCCAGTTACCAAAACAGGATGTGTCGCCACAAGTTCGTGAAATTGACATTGATGTTGCGTGGCTGAACTGTGTTAAAATATCAACATATGACATACTTCCATGCGTGGCTGTGTGATATGTTCATTCTGAAGCTGAATTAAAGCAGTAGACTAACTCACTAATGGTGAACATGTGAGTTTGTTAATAAACCAGCAGCACAACTGTGATAAACGACTTTTGCGAGGGAACGCAAAAGAAAAAACATCTCCCATGTCCCTTCACGGGTCCCGTACATTTCTTTAACTATTTGAATTAACATAGCTAGAAAATTATTTTTCTTGCTCCTGCTCCACCTTAACCCTCCTATTATGTTATTATGCCGACACTATATTGCCTTATATGTATTAGCTCGGTGCTAGCACGACAAACAAGCAGCTCTGTTGTCGTCCATCCATATTTTCAGTTCCAGGCTGAGTCATTTCTACCTTCTCCTCTCTGTCAACGCTCTCTGGTTTCATTTAAAAG
>NW_013953263.1:113456-116053 GCF_001266775.1 Austrofundulus limnaeus
CCCCACCCCCACGCAGAGGATGTTTTGAGTTTTCTGGTTGAACATCCTCTGAGAGTCACATCGATCAGCCCTACCTGTTGTTGTGTTGCTGAGCGACCGCCGTCTGACAGTCTGACACGGGAATCATCAGGACTCAGGGATTATGCAGCACCACCAGGTATAATCCTAAACACACTGCGGCGAGATTTAACGAGCAGGTAATCACACTTAACTCGACTCCTCCACGCCCAGCCAATCCAGACGGAGGGCAGGGCCGTAATCCACCAATTATTCACCTGTCTCCAATTAGATCGTCTGCACACACACTCTGTCGCTGCTCTCCGGGGGAGGAGGGATGAGCTGTTGATCCTTTCGCTCGTCTTCAGTCTGGTGGGTTTCACGCCGAGTTCTGAGTCTCTGCATCAGAACCCCACCCTGCAGAATAAACCAGAACCAGAAGCTTTCCGCTGAAATGTGAAGGACAGCAATGCAGCAGCGAGAGTCAGGAGGAAGCCTCCAGAAGGTCTTCAGTATGGTTAGCAGCCATGAGTCACAGACATGTTCAGCTCTGTCAGTTCTGAGTGACAGAAACTGGTCCAGATCTGTCGGTTCTACCAAGCAAATCCCAGAGATCACAAGCAGCGTTTCCCTTGTAAATGTGCGCAAAACTTTGTCGATATTCTGTAAATGTCAAAAAACAGTTTCGCAACTGCAGTGTTTCCATTAAGTAAGAAATGCTATTGAAATCACGCGTGAATACGTTTGTTCTCGTGATAAGTCATTACAAACATGGCAGTGATGGATGCACCACACGTCAGGTCTGGACCACAAGTAAATTTTGTTCGTATCTGAAAAATATCTTAGTATACGAGAAAATTGGAGAATGATAAGTTCTCCTAAATCACTCATACGCACAACTTAAGAACAAATCTGTTCGTACGAATGGTTCTTGCAGGAGGCCCAATGTTTTTTTTTGCCTAAACAATGAAAATTGATAACAAAATTGATAAGGAATTTAATTGTTAAGTGATATTGACAATGGAATCAGAAATGCTAAATTCTCATCAGTTCCCATCCCTGTTTGAATGTATTTATGTGTACATGTACACTTCCAGCTCAGCCCCGAGGCGTTTCCAGGCCTCGGTTTAATGATGATCGAGTCAAACTTACGAGTTCACAGGTTTTGCGACATATTTATCGCCACAGAAATCCTGACATGAATTAAAAGTTCCTGTTCTGGTTCCGGGGCCAAATTGTGGGTTCTAAGGAGAACTTTTAAGCGTCGTGTTTGGAGAACCACTGATCCACGAGGGAACTTGTAAAAGCTCGGTGTTCCTGGAGCTTCTTGTTTTAATTTCAGAAGGTTCTGTTCTGTTTAATCGAAGCTTTTGATGTGACATCAGAGAGAAGCACGTACACCAACACGTCCTGATGGACTCGTGGATAAATCAAGGTTTATTTGAAGGGAAACACACGGTTCAATGGTTTAGAATGAGAGCTGATGGCGTTAACTGTTTTCATAATGAGATCTCACATCAGCTACACCAGATTTAATCTGAATACTTGTAGAATTGGCAGAGACTTCATCGTTTATGTGTGTGCTGAGGCAGTAACGAGTGAACCTCAGTCAGCTGTAGGTTCTGGAGAAGGTGGGCAGCGGACCTCCTTGGTTCTGGGAAATAAAATGTGAAAAGTCTTTTTGAGTCATTTAAAGACGATTCAACTGGTTTGTATCTGGAGACATGATGAATACAGCCTCTTAAAGTCAGGACAGCAGAACTGTTTCTTCCATCCATCAGGGTGGACGGATTGTGGGGCAACAACAGAACTGGTTCCCTCTCCGGGTCACGGCTCTGCTCGGTTGGGTCTGCCTCGGACCACCAGCCAAGTCCTGCGGCACCGTGTTTGCACAAAACAAACATTCTCCGAGGCTCCGCGTCAAGGGGGGCAGAGCTGATGAAGCGTGTGTGTGTGTGGGGGGGGGGGTCCTCGCAGAGAAACATCAGAATTTCTGTGGTTTCTGTCAGACCGAGCCGGGCCGGTGCCGGGCCGAAGCGGGCCGGTGCGACCAGGACCAGGCTCCAAACATGTAGAGCAGAGGAAGAGTGGAGGGCTGGGGCAGGCGCCATGTTTGTGTGTTGGTACATTCCTCCTGTGTGTTTTTGTTCTGCTCCATCCCCTCGCTGCTGGGGCTGGGACTTGGGGGGGCTGGGGGGGGTGGATAGCTGTGGTTTGGTTGGTGGTGTGAGGAGGACGGGGATGGGGGGGGGKGTTTTTGGATCAGAGGAGTCCCAGCGGACGGCTATCAGATTCAATATCAAGCACTCGGACTCAGCCTTTAAAATGTGAGGACAAGTCATGTTTTGTTTTCTAATTCTTCATAACCCCCCTCCCACCAACACCACCCACCCACCCCATTCTGCATCATCATCATCATCATCATCATCATCCTCCCCTACTTTTGTTTTTCTTGAGAGCCCTCCCTGCCAAGAGCTGAAACAATAGCAACACTTTCCAAAAGTTCCCTGGCTTTAAACAATGCCATCAATCACAGCGAGAGCAGCCGACACACACACACACACACACACACACACACACACACACACACACACACACAC
>NW_013953263.1:118478-123984 GCF_001266775.1 Austrofundulus limnaeus
GCAAGAAGGTCACTGGTTCAAATCCCGGTCCAGAGAACCTTTCTGTGTAGAGTTTGCATGTTCTCTCCGTGCATGCGTGGGTACTCCGGCTTCCTCCCACAAACCAAAAACATGACTGTTAGGTTAATTGATAACTCTAAATTGTCCCTAGGTGTGAGTGAGAGAGTGAATGGTTGTTTGTCTCGTTTGTCTCTATGTGTGGCCCTGTGATGGACTTGCGACCTGTCCAGGGTGTACCCTGCCCCTCGCACTGTGACTGCTGGATATGGGCACCAGTGACACACGCGACCCTGAAAAGGAAGAAGCGTGTACAGAAAATGGATGGATGGATGGAACAGTGAACCCAAGGTTCGGCACGGTGCCCTGAGGGCGTCCTGAGGCGTCGCCAGCTGAAAGAAGGCCTCAGAAAACCAAAGACGCACCTCTAAGTGCCAGTTCACAGGGCTCTCACAGAGGTTAGAGACCTGATGCCAGAGTACACTCCTCCCAACAATAAAGAGTAAAAAAGAGGGAGACAAAGATAAAAACAAGCGAATAAAAATGTGGTTAACTGATTTATTGCTTATCACCACAGGCCTGATTGCAGTCTCATTAGGCTCTTTCAGAAAGTAGTTTCATAAAACAGGTGCTCAGATCAGTTCATCTTTCTGCTTCCTCAGGCCATTCATAAATCACCAACGGAACCAGCCGTGCACAGATATGAGTTTCCAGAATTACAGTTTCGAGGAATCAAAAGAAATGTGGAGCAGAGCTCAGCTGGGGTAACGTGCAACGCAACACGATGATGTAACACAAAGTTTCTGTGGCGTCATTGATTTTCCCTCGATACTAATAAGTTTGTTGTTTAATCCCGTGACCAGGTGGTCGCACAGACCAGGTTTTACACTTTTTACACAGGAAATCTGTTGCACAAATGCTTTTTGAACATTTAAGCATTTGGACTGCACACCTCTGGAACCACAAGAAAAAACTGAGAACCAACACAAACAACATTCTGAAGATGCAAGGGTTCTCCAGTCCAGAGGCATGCAGGCCTGTCGTCTGGATTTTTAATCTGTTCAAAACATTTGGGCGACGTATCTGTTCTCAAACAGTCACATGCAGCTGTCGCATTTTTAACCCTTCTCTATTTTTTCATGGTTGTCTCCAACCCAGAAGTCTAGAGTTGTTCCTTTGACTCTCCTCTAAAACAAAATACAAGCCCAGGTCTGAGAAACATGTCTAGTTATTGTTAAAAACTGAATATCTTTATTTTTAAAGTTCACTCCAGCGGATTAAATCTGAAACTGGAGACTTGTGTCGAGAAGGATGTGTGCAGACATGCACAACAACTAATAATAATAATACATTAATAATACAATTATTGACCCTTCTCGCCATCTTGAAACCTCACAGCCTGGATCAGACCAACGCCTGGTCGATCCACTTAGAAAACTTTCCAGACGGACGTTTTATTTTGAAGTCTGGGTCCAGTTTGGCTTCGCCTTCTGTCTACGGCTTGATGCGGATGCAAAGCAAGTCTGACCTACATGCCTTGGGTCCCTCTGTGTGGACGGTCCTGAACGGAGTTTCTATGAGAAACCCCAAATACCTGGACAAGGTGGCAGACATCATCTTTAAGGTAAAGCTGGCATGGGTTGTGAACTTCGTTGTCTGGCCGACGCCGAGTAGAACGCCTCGCCCATCTGGTTAAACCCCACATTTATTTAAGTTTAACTCCCTACTTTCCTTTTTTCTTAACTCTTCCTTGCCAACTAAGTTATTTGCCTCAAATGTCCAGTATTAAACACCTAAGCTGACGTTTGTGTTTCTGTTTAAGATGCCTGTGGTTTACAATTGAGAAGCGAAATGCTTGTTATTGTTGGACTCCAAAACTTTTATAGGAAATTAATTGTTCACAATTAAGTGTACTTTAGTGATTTTGTATGATTTGTAAAATAAACGATCGCATTTATTTATGGATCAAATCAAAATTCACTTTAATGTGTCCATTCATTTTGCACTGAAAAAATGTTTACCAAAAATAAGAGATCCCTTGCTAAATAATATATCCTTATAACCCTGTTATAAGAGGTGTAGGTGTACTCCTACAATAATAATAATTTACATGGTTCTCACACTAGAACCACGCTGTGTGTCATGAAACAACCAATTCTAGAGGACCACCAGATGTTATATTAGATTTCATATTCATGCCATAATTGCTCTGAGAAAAAAAAAGTGTATTTAAAGATAAAATCTATCGTAATGGTTCCTCGACAGGGTCTTATTGCTTTATTGGCCTATTAACACTGTTTGAGTACTTCAGCCAACGATTCTGGGTCACAAGTCACCATTGTTATCTTGCAGGTCATAGGTTCAAAGGTTTAAGAACCAATGGCCTAGTTTCTAGTTGTGCACAGCTGTCATTTTCAAAACCTGGCTGCTCCAAAAGCAAACCCAGAACTCGCTGATCACAAGCACTCCAAATTTAATCTGTAACAAAGAAAAGCCTGATTTCTGGCAATTTTCAGTTGCAGCTCTGTGAGACTCTACCTGGAGCTGCATCCTGATGCGGTCTCAGAGCTGTGGCAGGATGGGTGCATGGAAATACCAGGAAGCACTTGGTCAATATGGAGACCTGAGACCTGATGGTCACCTTCACACCTCAGGTGTGTTCTAAACACTCATACATGCCCTGTAACCAGCCAACAGTGAGCTAACAAGGCCATCCAGGCCCCACCCACTGCGCTAGGTCAGGACTCCTGGACTCTGCCCCCTCTTTGGCTCTGGTATCGGCCCGAGCAAACACTGCGAGCACGCTCCTCACGCAGGACTTTAACCGTTGACATTGAGGGGGGCGGAGGCGTGTGTGGTTAACGCGAGCCCCCTCCCTGAGTAAACTCGCCAGCTGAACTCTGACCGCCTCACGCCAGGGCTCCATTCAGACCTTTGAATGAGTCAGGCACATTCATGCTTAATCATTTGTTTCATGTGTTTGACTCCAGCAACAGATCAAAAACCAGAGATTAGGCTTCACTGATCCATCACCCATCAACTAAAGATGGAAATCATATCCATCTGTCCCTCACAAAGTCAGTCAGTGTGTGTGTTTTGATGTTCTGGTACTTAGTTTTTTGTAGTTTTTGTAGAGGTCTCTTGTGCTCAGTTTTGTTTTAATAATAAAAGATTTTGTTGTAAAAACCATCATGAAGGATAAAGGTAAAAGTAAAAATTTTTTGTAAAAATCGGTACTGAGAGGTGAAGGGAGGAGGCAGACCTGAGGGAGTGGGAGGGGATGAAGATGTGCAGCAAGTCTGATGGAGGAGTGAGATTGTGGATGGTTTTAAAAGTGTAGAGACAAATATACAAGAAATTGATCTCACTAGCTGTGTTTCCATTCACCATGAAAATGCGCAAATTGGAATTTTGAAAATAAATTTGCTCAATGGAAACACAACATTTTCAAAAAAATTGTGTTTTTTGACTAAATGTTTTTGCGCTAGGATGAGGTGGTTTTTCGGCCGTATCGAAATTGGTGTTTTTCGCAAAACTGCAATGGAAACACTTTTCGCATCACGGGAGTCACGTGATCAACAACCGTCTGTTTCTACTGGTGAAAAAGACGATGACGAAGAAGATAACAGGAAGTAGAAGTAGTAGTAATATCACAGAAGTAGCATAAAATAGTAAACTCACCGACTACAATTTCCCAAAAACACAGCATACGTAGCCGCTCCCAAGTAGGGACTTGTCTCTGGAAAGCCTCGATAAAAGACGCCGACGTCTCCTCTGATGATGAGCGCTAGTGTCGTGGTAGCAACATGCTATGTGTTTACATCCATCGCCACCATGTTTGTAATGACTTATCATGAGAACAAACGTATTCACGTGACTTTAATAACATTTCTTACTTAATGGAAACACTGCAGTTGTGAAACTGTGTTTTTCGACATTAACAGAATATCGACAAAGTTTTGCGCACATTTGCAATGGAAACGCAGCTACTGAGACATGGGAGCGTAAAATTAGATTTGGTAGACAAGTAGAGCTGGGTGTCATCAGCATAACAGCAAAAATGGATACCAAATTTATAAAAAAAAAATGAATGTACGCTCCTGTATGAAGGCATGAAAAGGAGGAGCCCGAGGACAGAACCTTGGGGCACACCAGCAGAAACAGAGGAAAACTGTGAAAAGAAAGACTAAAGTATGAAGTGAGAGAGAGGTTTTGAACCAGTGAAGGGGAGGACCAGAAAGATGGAAGTGAGTCTCTGTTGTTTTCTGTATGTTCTTGTGTCTCTGGTGGCCCACATTCAGTGGCAGAGCTAGACTTTTAGGCAGAGGGGCACAAGGCCGAGGCTTCTTCAGGGAGGTACATACGAGTAAAGAAAACTGTTTCTGGAACCTGGTTCTTGTAGATCGTACCTGTTGCTCTTTAGACATCTCACACACACAGGTTAGTTTTTATAGCCCAGTGGGGACCATGGATTGACTTCCATGGGCATAGAAATGACTTTCTGGTCACTTCTTTACCCACGCAAAATTAGCATCCATACCCACCAGCTTATCAGCAGCTGTGTTCTGTGTTTAGAGAAAAATACACATTTTTTGGTAATTGAAGCCAAAAACAGAATTTTAGATCTGAAAAACATTTTCCACCCAAATGCACTGACATCATCTCAAAATGAAAATCAATGAATTGTTTAACAACATTATATAAACTTGAAATATAAAACTGTGTTGACCAGCAGGCACTAACCAGATAAATCCTGATGTGTTATATTCACAACAAGACGACTGGACTTCCTGTTCCTCCTCAGAGCTCAGAGGTGCTGAAAATGAACCAAACTGGTTCCACTAAATGTGGAATCCAGCCCGAAATGTGGTGGATCGAAGAACAATGAGTGAAATATGACACCAAATATGGTTTTATTAGTGATACCTGAAGCTAATACACTTTTTTTTTTTTTTTTTTTTTTTTGTCTGACAAAGAGTAGAACTGAACATATTTACTTTTTCTGGACCAAAGCTCACTGTTTCTCTAAAATCTAGTAAATCTAAGCAGAAAACACTGTTTTAAATGACCCAAAAACATTTCCTGTTATCGCCACTGAAAGCATCTGAGTGCTACCAGATTGAAAAAGCTCTTTATTTTCACTTCTGACCGTAACTATATGAAGTCATTGTCAAGTTATTTGCAATAAAACAGCAGAAAAATGTAATCCAAACATCAAAAGTGAGATTAGTACAACTGTTCATCATGAATATTAAAGCTAGTTAGTGTTTTCATAGCACTGAGTGCAGAGAGCTAAATGCTACATGCTAACAGCATTGGTCCTGCTCTGCTAAATGCTACATGCTAACGGCATTGGTCCTGATCAGCTAAATGCTACAGCTAATGGCATTGGTCCTGCTCTGCTAAATGCTGCATGCTAACAGCATTGGTCCTGCTCTGCTAAATGCTGCATGCTAACAGCATTGGTCCTGCTCTGCTAAATGCTGCATGCTAACAGCATTGGTCCTGA